>NC_083771.1:45649227-45821727 GCF_963514075.1 Conger conger | reverse complement strand
GGCCCAGCACCAGTCACCCCAAGGGCCACACCTCGTCCCAAGGGCCAAACCTCACTCCAAGGGCCACACCTCGCCCCAGGGGCCACGTGCAGGACCTGTCACACGTCTCTCGCTCCTTACTGCTCTTTCTGATCAGCCCTTTCAGCCCCAAGCCCAATATGAAGTGGCCCCACCCACATCCCCAGGGCTTTGGCTTTGGCTGAGAGAATTTAGTAGGGTTTTCATTGGGGCTCAAAACAATCGTACAGCAGTCATTTTGATTGGTGGAAAAGGCGTCAGGTCGAGAGTGGCGCGTGGATTTCATGGCAGTTACGCCAGACTGAAAGGGTTGAGGTTTTATTTTCTCTGTAATCAAACAATTCACATGTGGTCAAAGTGCAGATTTATACATTTTGGTTCCAGCATGTAGTAATTAGAGGACTTTGTATACATAGCCCCCCCCCATTTCAATGCAAACAATTACAAAACATTACTATTTTATTTGACATTATGTCAATTTGTCTTAAACACTGAAATATAAAAAGTGCTGTAATTACGACACGGTGAAACCAAAATGTACAAATACCCTCATAATCTGCACCACACATAAATTGTTTTATTACAAACATAGAAAATGAAATAATCAGAAAAAGCAGAAAAAGGAAGTGAGTATGTCTAAACTTTTGGCTAGTAGTGAAGGCAGGAAGTGTAAATGCTTTCCATTGACAAACAAGAACTTCAGCTCATTTTGATTGTCAAAGGGCAATTACACTTGATTTTTTTTTTTTTTTTCAGCTGTGAACGTGTTTGTATTCCAACTTTAGTTGAATATTTTAATCCATGCCATTATTAAAACATTTATGTTGTGATATTTCAGTTAAGAAAAATACTTTCTGCAGTCCTTCGCCCAATGCATGCTGGGATAGGCTCCAGCCTCCCTGCTCCAGCTTCCCTGCGACTAAGATGATGGATGGATGGACTTTCTGTAGTCCACTCTGGCCCCATTTCGTGATGTCAGAGTAACCTTTTCAGGGTACGTCTTCGTCATACAGATGCCAATCAGATATGCAGTCCGTAAATTCTTGACGCCCACAAATTTGCGAGCTTCATTTTCGAAGTCGGAAAGCCAGCGGTTACGGATCAATACTGCACTGAAAACTACTGTCATCTGATTGCTTAGAGAATAGATTATGCAAATGATGGACACACTCACTCTACTCACCCCAGGAGAGTGACTACGTCAGATTCTCTGTTGGAGGCGCTTTTTGTTTTTGGTTAGCATGTTGTTCAATGCCAATTACGCACCTCAAATGAAAACGCATTGAAACCTTATTGAAATGCTACATCTGAAGAGTGTCGAACAGTCCGGAGTCTCACCGCTCCATCTTTAATGAAGGTGTGGCACAGCTTTGCGACCTTGTTCCTGGACAGCGAGATTTTCTTCAGGAAAAGTTCTCCTCTTTCAACCATTACCTTCTTGCACTGTGACAGATCCTGGGAAAGGAAACAGCCCATTACTAACACCACCTAATACAGAAAAGAAACAGCCTGTTGTGGTCCTCATTCAACACAGAAAAAAAACAGCCTGTTGTGGTCCTCATTCAACACAGAAAAGAAACAGCCTATTTTGGTCCTCATTCAACACAGAAAAGAAACAGCCTATTTTGGTCCTCATTCAACACAGAAAAGAAACGGCCTATTTTGGTCCTCATTTAGCACAGAAAAAAAACAGCCTGTTCCAGTCCTCATTCAATGCAGAAAAGACAATTAGTGTGTGAGAGAGACACGCACATGATGCTCGAGTGAAGTGAGGCTGATGAAACGCAGGAACAGCTCTCCTCCGGAGGACACGGCCACTGAGGAGTCCACTTCTGTCAGCCGGTCGATGGCCTGCGTCAGGTTCTCCCTCAGACCCAGGATAGTTTCCCCTGCACCAATCAGAGCACACGGCCGCGCGGTCAGAACCAATCAGAGCACAGGGCCGTGCAGTCAGAACCAATCACATGTCCGCTGTTCATTAGGGCCAATCACAGGTTCTCTGTTAAAGGTACAATAGGTAATTTCGGACTTCTAACGGTCAAGAGAGGAATAGCAGCAACAAACTGCTTCAAACACAACAAAAGTTATTGTACACATTGAATCTAGTATACAATTTGAACAAGACACGAGGTATTATTGTCACACGCAAAACTGTGTGTTGCGGTGTGTAAGGCGCGTTTTAGCGGAACTACGTACCTTTGTCTCTTTTTAGGAACTCCAGCAGGGTGCGGATGGCTGCAACTGCAGAGGCTACATCCGGATCCTGCCTCATCTGCGCCCGAAAGTACTCCACCAACTCTGAGAGAAGATTTAGCGGAATTTATCCCTAATCCCACAGTTGGACATAGCAGTGTAAATGGGAATTACATTAATTACATTTAATGGCATTTGGCAGACGCTCTTATCCAGAGCGACGTACAGTTGATTCTAGACTAAGCAGGAGACAATCATCCCCTCGAGCGATGCAGGGTGAAGGGCCTTGCTCAAGGGCCCAATGGCTGTGCGGATCTTATTGTGGCTACACCGGGGATCGACTCAGCGAACTTGCAGGTCACAGTCACGTACATAGAATGAGTCTATGTAAACTTTTGGACACCCCTGGTTAAATTTTCTAACAACAAAACATGCTATTTACAGCAAACAAACTTGAACATGACAATTTCTGTAAATATAAAACTAATTTTTATACGAAATTTAAAACTACTTTACTGAATTTACCAGACTGAAAAAGGGAGAGAAATGATTAAGAAGCCCTCTCAGCAAACACAACAGTACGGTTTCCGTTCATACTTATAGATAGCTAACGTTAATGTAATAGCTCGTTTCAAGAAGACAGCTAACGGGTTGAAATTGAATAAGTACGGTGTTTGTGTCATATTTTCACAAGGCAAGATAACATACCGTCTTCGTTCATTCTGTGATGATGCAGAAAGATGTCGTTCTTGCCAATTATGCCCAGCAAGTGAAGTTAGCCACGTCGATCAGGCAGGCACCAATGCTAACTTATCATAGGAGACTAGCTAGCTAGTCATATTAGGGTCAGTCTTAGCGAAATGCGAATTTTCTTGATTAAAATGTTTCGCTAAACCGGACAGAAACCTATACATATAAAATGCCTATGCCAAGTCGCTACAGTCTAGGATGATGGACTTGGTAGCTACCTCAGTAACTATCACTGCGACGATTTGACACCTTGCTCTTCCTAGTGCTTGTCCAGCTGGCTAATCAAAAATCAAATGCTGTTGAGAAAACTGGAGGTGTGTTTATGTATTTATTTGCGATGCCCCTGAGCAAGTCGGTTGCTCACTCTACGAATTTATTTCAGTTTAATAATCTGAGGTCTCATCCCTTGTGCTGCCAATGAGTTTCCCTGCTATGTTGTCGCGGTTTTAACACGTAATAAATTCTTACTCGATGTATGTCAGCAGGTTCTTATACAGCTACTACCATCTACTGTGCCGGAGTGTGTATTGCAAGAGATTTATTTTTATTTTTATTTTTAATCTTAAAGGGATAATGCCCTGGAGTTGTTGTCTAAAGCAGTTTCCTACGCAATCCTCGGCATCCCAGCAATTATATGGTAAATGGCAGGCATTTATATAGCGCCTTTATCCAAAGCGCTGTACAATTGATGCTTCTCCATTCACCCATTCATACACACACTCACACTCACACACTCACACACTCACACACTCACGTGAGTGCAGTCGTCTGGCAGTCGGAGGGTTGCAGGTTTGATCCCCCGCCCGGGCTGTGTCGAAGTGTCCCTGAGCAAGACACCTAACCCCCAAATGCTCCTGACGAGCTGGTCGGGGCCTTGCATGGCAGCCAATCGCCGTTGGTGTGTGTGAGTGTGTGTATGAATGAGTGAATGAGAAGCATCAATTGTACAGCGCTTTGGATAAAAGCGCTATATAAATGCCAACCATTTACCATTTACAGTGCTACTGGCAAATCAGTGTGTTTGTCTGTCCAGTCACCTTTTAAAACAAATATTATAAATACTATGAACCACTAACATCCTTAAACCTTTTTTAATAATTTATTTTTTATATTCAATTTTTAAAATGTATTTAAATCCATCTAAAGCATGGTGAATTATATTTGAAGATGAAATGTGCTATATAAATAAATTTGCCTTGCATAAAAATCGCTTTAAAGATAAGAATTGCTTTAAAAAATGAGCCAAACTTGCATCGTGACAACTTCTGTACTAATCTCGGAGCTGAACATACTGTCATGTACACTTTGCTTTGCTTTTGCCACCACCCAGTATCAACCCTCACCGTCTAAAACCCCTACAAATACATTCAAGCAACATGCATTTATATAAAAAATACATATATATCTATTTTATGAAAATGAAGATATTTTATTTTTTTGAAAATCACACAATACAAATGCAAAACAAGTAACATCAATTTATTAACATAACCCTGTCATAATGCACCATTCAAGTGCAGCTTTCCTCTAAGCTGACTTTGAGAAAAAACAGAAAAAAGCAGTAGGCAAATGAAGTGAAAATGAATTAATAAAAAATTGCAACAGCAACAGATTGCCAACATCATGATTGACGTTTTGGCAGCATTAACTAAAACTATGTTCGTTAGCTAGGCTTTCCCCGGAATGTGAGTTAAATGATATTTACAGATGAATGATGTCATAATTCAATGTACCAATTAGCAAAGAACAGTACTGCAAAGTGCATTGTGGGTACACATAATCTGGCCCTCCTGGATCCTTTACACCTCACTGAGACCATCTTCATACTTCCTGTAAAACCACAGAGATGAAAAAACAATATAAAACAATAACACAGATGATGAAAATACGTGATAAATAGGAACACAGTATGTGACGGTGGTGTGAACCCATCCCAGCCATGGTGGATTAGAGTTCAGTCTGATCAGTGCACTGAACAGTTAAATATTCAGTGTTAATGAACTCTAACTGGCTTATATGAGTCCACACAATAATATTTCAGAGTTGATATAACACTCAATTCTTGTTGTTTTGCTGTGCGCATATAACAACATATTCAATAATTACTTAATTTTGGGTTAAACATCCCCTCACAATAATTCTCAATGTATATGTGCATAATAACAAAATTATTTATACTGTATGAATGAATGAATGAATAGTTTATTTTGGTCACACTTTATACTGTTGATGAAGATGAACAAGTTAAATAGCATGAGTGCTGAAATTTGCAAATTACATTTCTTCACTGTTTCTACACTAGAAACTGCAAGTTGGACAGATGGACTCATAGATAAATACCTTCTTTGTGTGTGTGGTATTCTCTGCCGATGGAGAGAGATGTTCTGTCTCTTCAGTTTCCTGTGGTGTCTACACAGAGAATCACTTAGATATGAGAACTTCATTTTGGAAACCTAAATGTGAACTTACGACAGAATATCTGAACATTCAAACAGATGCACACATGTACACTTTGATTCATCTTATTTTCGAGTCATCTTAAAAAGACATCTTATTTTCATTCCCAAGTTTCAAACTTATTCAAATTTCAGTGGTTCAAATCAATGAAATCCCCCAACACTCAAATTTCAAATTTATTTCCCAAAGGATAAGTGCTGTTAATATTCACACAGTACTTTGTGGACAATGGCTTTGTAAGGATGGTTAAATATACTGTATGGGGGGATCTTTGCCTAAAGAATCTTTCAAGATCCTTCAGAACCTTTGTGTATTCAACAATCACATCTGATCTTTGTATTATATTTCCCATTATGTTTTGCAAATGTATCTTCTTCACTGTGTTTCTACACAAGAAACTGTGCAAGTTGCCATCTTCAGGACTGCAGTAATGCCCTCTTGTGGACAGATTGACTCATAGATAAATACCTCCTGTGTGTTTTCTGTACTCTGCGCAGGTTGAAGGAGACGTTCTATCATTTCTCGAGCTACCTGTAATGACTACAAATAAAAACAATATTGTAATTATACATGAAATACAGGACTTAAATGTGATAACTTCATGTTGGGAACCTGAATTTTAGAGACAAATCAGAATATCTAAATACTCAGAGAAGCAGACATGTACACTTTAATTTGAGTCAGTGTAGCAGGATTCTTTGTTTTGTTTTAATTTGAGACAAATAACTTTTCTGTGAGAACATTATCAAAAAACTTTAATGATAATTTTGTATAAAATTATAAATACAAGTGCTGAGATTATAATTTTCTTTGGAAAATATTAAAATGTTTTGGTCCAATTGAATCCACCAGCACATTCTCAAATTTCAAATTTACTTCCCAAAAAGTGCTGAGAATATTTGCACATTTGTGTTCAGTACAGTACTCAGCACCATTTGCAAGGATACCAGTCCAGCTGGGATCAGGGCCCAGATTGAGCTTCTTGTGATTTTTATCCCTGGTCCTGCAAAACTCCTGTCCTGTTCTAAAAATACTAGATGAGCCAAAATGACCGACACTGCTGTATGGAACACTAATCTGATCTGTGTACCACATTTCCCAGTATGCTTTGCAAATATAACTGCTTGACTGGAAGCTACAATTAGGCATGTTGAGGACTGCAGCAAGGCCCCCTTGTGGACAGACTGACTCATAGATAAATACCTCCTGCCTTTGTGCTGTACTCTGCGCTGGTTGAGAGAAATTGATCATCTTTAGAGCTGCACGTAACCACTACAAAGAGAAACAATATTGTAATTACACAGGAAATACATCATTTAAATGTGATGGAAATGTTGGGAACATGCACGTTAACTTTATTGACGATGGAAATTATTATTATATATTAAAGGCAATGCACACATGTACACTTACACTCAGTGAGCAATTCATTAGGTAGACCTGTACACCAGCTTGTTAATGCAAATATTTTATCAGATCAGCCAATCATGTGACAGCAACTGAATGCATACAAGCATGCGGATATGGTCAAGACGTTCAGCTGTTTTTCAGACCAAATGTCAGAAAGAATCTAAGTTACTTTGACCATGGAATGATTGTTGCCAGACAAGGTAGATTGAGTATCTCAGAAACTGCTGATCTCCTGCGATTTTCATGCACAACAGTCTCTAGAGTTAGCGGAGAATGGTGCGAAAAACCAAAAAACATCCAGTGAGCAGCAGTTCTGTGAGCAAAAAAATGTGTCGTCAAGGAGAGATGTCAGAGGAGAATGACAAGACTGGCCAAAGCTGACAGGAAGGTGACAGCAATGAAACAGTGGTATGCAGAAGAGCATCTCGGAACACACAACACATCAAACCTCTAAGTGGAGCACAGCAGCAGAACAGCAAGAAGTCTAAAAAATAAGTTTCATAAATACCTAATAAAGTGCTCATTGAGTGTAGATTTGAGTCAGTGTAGCAGTTTGTTTTTGGTTTTGTTTAATTTAAAACCATCAGTTACTTTACTTTGTGTACATAATAATAAGTGTTTATTTGCGAAGGAAACATCCCCTCAGTAATTTGGCACTGTGGGTACATGCGTGCTATATACAGTGCACAAGAAATGATGTACATCCGTGAAGAAAAATATATAATACAAGTATTGAGATTTTAATAGTAATTTACAAATGTGGAAAATATTAAATGTTGTAGTTCAAAGGAATCCACCAACACTCTTCTGAAATGAAAACATATATTTTCAGTCCTTTATACACCATGGCTTCGTAAGGATAACGCTACTTCAGTAGTGTTTAACTACAATTTATTACGGAACAATGCTGTAGCCTGCACTGGTGGAGAGGGACTTACCATCTCTTCCTCTGGCATCTACAGAGAGAAACGATATTGAAATTAGAGAAGAAATATACTCAAATATGAGAGTTTCATCTTGGCAACCTACACAAGAACATTAGGGACAAATATTTACTACTCATTAGCCTCTTTTCCCTGCTGGGCTGAAGGGTTCTGAGCATGGAGACTAACGGCTCCAATGGCATTTACACTTGGACACGGTTTACAAAACGTGCCTTTATTGTACGTTGCTCTGCATACCAGCATCTGCCAAATGACTGTAATGTAATGTGGCGTGCCTAGAGCGGTTCTCTGGGCACGGTCAGGATACCTGCCTTCAGTTCAGCAGAACCGTCTGGGTGGGAGGGCTGAATGACGTAGATATTCACCGATTGGTTTTACTTTTTTTTTTACTTTTGTGACCCGTCTGGTCTCGTACATCCAGTTTGTTACATACAAAGGACGCCGTCATGATCACTGTAGTTTTAGGTACTTCCTCGTCATGGTTTTAGCAGCACAAACAGATGGAAACTGTTGTGGAAGTCTGGAGTCTGGGCTGGTGTGGAATGGTGAGTGCGGCCATGGTAACTGTTGGGCCCGACAGTGGAAAAGATGCTGTTGATTGGAGTCATAGCAGGACTTATTTGGTTTTGTTTTCATGTGAAACATAGAATGACCTTTCTGTGTGTCAATCACAGATTTATTTGGGATTAAATGGAAACATTCCCTCAGTAATTCTGCTGTGTGTGCAGTATACAGGGGGCTCCAAAATTACTGGCACCCTTGATAAAAATGCACAAGAAATGCTGTAAACTAAGAAGTAATAGTTATTGACATAAGCTTTATTTTAAGGTTTAATACTTTGTGTAGACACCCCAGGCAAAGATGACAGCCATGAATCTTTTTCTGTAATTTGTGATAAGGTTAGAGAACACATTTAGAGGGATGTTTCCATGACCATTCCTCCATGCAGAACTCTTCAGAATCATTGATGTCCTTGGGATGCCCCCCTCTTCAGTTCAGACCACAGGGTTTTCATGGGATTTAAGTCTGGAGACTGAGATGGCCATTGCAGAACATGGTTGTTGTTTTTACTTAAACATTCCTGTGTGGATTTTGATGTATGTTTCGAGTCATTGCTCTGTTGAACAATCTATCTACAGTACGACCAAGTCTCAGTCCGAAGACTTTCCAGCTAGTTGAGTAAAATGAATTACAGTAATTGCTTCTAGGTTGATTTTGCAGGATGCTTGGGATCATTGTCCTTCTTGAGAAATGCAGTCAGCTAAACTCTGTCCCATTCTAAGAATACTAGAGGACCTAAAATGACCTACACAACCGTATGGAACAAAAACACTTTCTGTGTAGCATGCTTTGCTAATTCATCTTGCATTTTGAGGACTGCAGTTATGCTCCCTTGTGGTCAGACTGAGAAAATATCTCCTGTCCGTGTGCTGTACTCTGCACGGGGGGAACAAAACATACCTTCTTTTCAGCTTCCTGTGGCATCTACAAAGTGAAACAATATTGAAATAAAACATTATATACCACTTCCTGTTATGAATGAAAATATTCACATGTAAAAAAAAATGTCACATGTGAACAGCACATGTGATTTTGCTTTTTTCCACATGGGAATGAAAAGTTTTTTACATATGACTGACTTTTTAAAATGTGAACTACAATTTTCACATGAAAACAAAAAAACAAAAAGTGTGGCTTAAAAAACAAAGGTTACCTTTTCTTGCTTTCAATTTATACTGTAAGTGTGATAATCTTTACTCTTGAAATGTTGGGTCCTCACATGGTTTTTTGGAAAAATGGGGCCAGATTTATGCACATGCAGCTCAAAACTGACCTGGTGAGGGAATATTGGTGCGGTCGCAGTCTGCATGTAACTAATGTCCTATTTGCAGAGGCTACAGCTCATTACGCAATCAGCAAATGGGACTGCCTACAAATCACATTTTGTGAATGAGGCAGATCTTAAACGGCTCAGTCAAAGCCACATCCACAAGCTCCGCTTCCCCCTCCTCATTTAACATCATTCAAATCCACTCCCCACCCTCCAGAAATGTCCCCTGAAAGATCAGTTTTACTCGTGTACATGGTACAACATACTGCAGAAGCTAGTGCTAGTGCTAAATTCTGTTTAAGCTCGTCTTTAAGAGATCTTTTGGCACATTAACACATTTTCTCTTAGTTAGAATATTTCTCAGGTAGGAACATGTACGAGTGGTCCTGACCTGTCGTAAGAGTCATGAACATGAGAGCCTTGCAGTGCATGTCAGTGCAGCTCACCTGGCACACAGCCATTTTCTAACTAAGCGTTGGAGATCAAATATGAATTAAGATTCAGCAACTGCATTTCTTATTTCTCTCCTCAAATGTTTCCAGAAAGTATTTTTGTGGACCGTTTAGAGAAAAGAGAAAGTTTTTCAATGGTCCACCATATTATTATATTTTGCCAAAAATGAATGAACCGCAGTCTACCAAATCAGATAACAGTAATGCCACGTTCTTGTAAATCCCATTGGCCAGCACCCGTGATCATGTTAAAGTCTGTCCTGTTCTAAAAATACGAGATGAGCTTGAAGCTAAAATGACCTACACAGCTGTGTGGAACAATAACAACTGGTCTGTGTACCATATGTCCCAGTATGTTTTACAAATTCTACTTCTTCGATGTGTTTCTACACTAGAAACTCCAAGTTGCCATCTTGAGGACTGCAGTAATGGCCCCATGTGGACAGACTGACTCACAGATAAATACCTCCTGTCTGTGTGCTGTTCTCTGCTCAGGCGGGGAGAGACTTACCAACTCTTCATCTTCCTCTGACGTCTACAAAGAGAAACAATATTGAAATGATACATGATTAACATCACTTAAACGGTTGAACTTCATGTTGCAAATGTACATGTGAACTTTATGGAAGAGTTTGAATATTGGAAAATTCATAGACATGTACACTTTGATGCAAGTCAGTGTCCCAGGATTTTTTTCCCTTCTTTCATAAGACACTGTAAATTGCTTTAAATGTGCAGTTCAGTCGGTTGCTTGCAGTATTTTTCCCACTGCTGATGATCTACATTTGTGAGAACAATCCCAACACTTCATCTACTTAAAACCATATGTTGGATTTTGGGGTTTTTGGTCAAAATACTAAATACCCCTAAGCTGCCAGCGATTCAATTCCCTGTCCGTACCCCTCTCTACTGCCCCCTGTCTGTACCCCTCTCTGCTGCCCCCTGTCTGTACCCATCTCTAATGCCCTCTGTCTGTACCCCTCTCTACTGCCCCCTGTCTGTACCTCTCTGCTGCACCCTGTCTGTACCCGTCTCTACTGCCCTCTGTCTGTACCCCTCTCTACTGCCCCCTGTCTGTACACCTCTCTACTGCCCCCTGTCTGTACCCCCTCTCTACTGCCCCCTGTCTGTACCCCTCTCTACTGCCCCCTGTCGGTACCCCTCTCTACTGCCTCCTGTCTGTACCCCTCTCTACTGCCCCCTGTCTGTACCCCTCTACTGCCCCTGTCTGTATCCCTCTCTCCTGCCCCCTGTCTGTACCCCTCTACTGCAATAACTAGGCTTATGTCACGTTTCAGGTCTGTCTCGCCATGTTTTATGTTGATTTATGTTTATTTATGTTGTCTTAGTCACGTAGTGTCTTATCATGTATTATGT
Organism: Conger conger; assembly: GCF_963514075.1. Classification (NCBI taxonomy): domain Eukaryota; kingdom Metazoa; phylum Chordata; class Actinopteri; order Anguilliformes; family Congridae; genus Conger; species Conger conger. Next base: position 45,810,295 of record NC_083771.1, on the reverse strand, counting down.
TGTCTAGGTTCGTCATGTTGTTTAGTTATGTTTCGTTACGATTTATTTTCTTGTCATGTTTAGTTATGTCTCGTTACGATTTATTTTCTTGTCATGTCTAGTTATGTTTTCGTACGATTTTATTACCTGGTTATGTTGAGTGATTATCGTCTTAGTTTTCGCGTTGTGTCATGTTTTGATTTATGTTTATTGTTACGTTAACTGGTCACGGTTTATGCATACACTTTTACATGTTTTTCCGCAAACGTTGCGTTCCGCCTTTTCTCTCTCTCTCCTTCTGTCATTCACTTCCTAATTGTTTCTATTTGTCTATTTACTAAAACTACTAACGCTAGATCAGGATTGGGTAGAGACTAACAAACTAATCATGTGTTCATGTTACCTTACGTTTCTCGTGCATGTCATTTACTAATTTACTAATGCTAGGGCAGGATAGGTTTATTACTAACGATTACTAATCTCCTTGTTAAACTTGTCATCCATCGCACCTGTTTTCCATTTCCTTGCTACGCTCTAACTAATTGTCTACACCTGTCTACACCTGCATTTATAGCCCAGTCGCGCAACTGTTCACTGCGAAATTGTCTGCCTCTGTTTACCACGCAACTCTTGAGCATTTACCACTATTGATTACACGTTACGATCCAAGCCTGTTTACCGACCATTGTTTATTGATTTCTGTTTTGTGACTATCGTTTGTTTTTTGACTACGTCCTCGCCTACCGTTTTTGTACTTTTGCTTCGCTGATTGTTTCATGGTTTCGACTCCCGCTTCGCCCACGACTACGCCTCTGCCTGCCGTCCGTCTGTTCATCTGCCCCGCTGACAGCTCTCCTGCTACCGGACCTCCCTGCACGTCTACCGACTACGAGTTTGCCTCTTCCCTGCTTTTTGTTTGTTTACTTTTTGTTTGGCTGGATCTACGTGTATGGACTTTGCTTGTGTTGACTACTCTCCTGGGATTCGTCCCGAATAAAGCCCTGAGGGGTCTTTATATTACTATTGTTTCTGAGTCGTGCATTTTTGGGTCCAACCCCCACGCACCCGTCTCAGCTTAGCTCATTTGTAAGAAATATGAATCAAAGGGGATGCCTAAATAATAGTTCCTTAAAGAATTACACCAGCAAACATAATGGTTTATACTATTCAAGATTTACACACACAACAAAATTTGCTTAAAGGATTAATGTAGGCTAAAACATAAATGGCAAATGGCAAATGGTAGGCATTTATAAAACTGCTTAAAAAGAATAAATTGTGCTTGTGACAGATAACCAGCAAAAATGTAAGGGAGGGGTGAGTGCTCGGCCGCGGCTTCAGGAGATAAGGCAGAACACCCTCCCATCATTGGGTGCTCTCAGGTGCTTGTTATGATAGAAAAGAATGAGGAGGAAGCGCACCCAAGGTCGGTTCCTCCTTAACCAGCCCAAGGAGGAAAGACAGAGGATAAATGTAAGCTTTGTAGTTACTGTAGCAGTGTGTTAATTGCAAAACAAATGTTATATGACTTAAGGAGCAGATGTGGGCCCAGGAGTACAACGTGTGATGGAAAAGTACTGAAACACTGTATGAAGATGATTGGCTTTCACCGTAATGTATGCATGCGATAACTTAGGATGTGTAACGGTATAAGAATAGACACCCTGTCTGCTAAAATCTAGAGTGTTTTCTCACATTGGTGTGAGGCATTCTCCGTGCTTTGTTATAGGGTTAATAAAGTTCATATTATTGAAACTCTCCTTGCTGTGAAAGAACTGGGTTCTTTTAAACGGGAAAGGTTGCTTGCAAGACGTCCCTCCTTGGAATTTCCCCCACAGGGCGGGGGATTGAACCGGCAACCCTCCGACTGCCAGACGACTGCTCTTACTGCCTGAGCCATGTCGCACCCAAGAGCTCAACGTTTTATAGTGGAAGCTTATTAGCCTTATTAAAAGTTTGTTTTATTTAATTTGCTGACCGCTCTATAAATGACCCTGGTTCAAGCCTGTACTTGAGTACAGTAAAATCATTAGGACACACTTGCAGTCTGCAGCTGTAGCCGGTATTCATACACGTCATCAATTAAATAATTAAGACCAGAAGTTGGCACAAAATCCTGAAACGGAAAGGCGCTTGCTGTGCACCCCTGGCCTACAGAGCCACCGGACTGTCCATCATTTTGTGGAACTTTAACACATAGCCTACTCACAATTGTCTTATTCTAAATCAGCAAACAGAATTTGGTAGGGTACACAACTCTTCACACACCCCTTTGTAATTTTCTTGTTCTTTCCTGACACTGCATGAGTTTAGGAACGCTCTGTCGACACAAGTTAGTCTTGGGAGAAATTGTAACACTCCGCACGCTGCATAGTGTCATTAACGACATTGTTTGGGTTATTATGATACAAACTGCAGTGGTGCTGATTTGTGACCTGGTCACTACGGTTTTGGGGTGCAGTCATGAGTAGGTTGGTAGTTTCCCTTCTGATCCATCATACGATGATGGTTACACAGTGACTTTCGTTGTTGTTCGGGAAACGTACCCCTGGTCAGTCAGAAACTTCATTGCTCTTTGCTCAGAGCTACAAGCATGAATAGCTGATGGCGGTTACAGAACAGTTACATGAGGAGATTGTACAGTCATATTAAAAAAGAGAAACACTCCATCCCTCTAATCACAACACACCTGATCTTGCTGAGATGATGTTGAACATCGGAGTCGTTTTTTGCAGCTCTGGAAAAGCTGACTCAGCTGTTCTGTTATTCTAAGTGAAAACCAAATGACAATATTACAACCAACAGTGAAAGGAATTTAGAGAACAAGACACAATTAATACTAATTTGGCTTTTACATAATTTTATTTAATTGTATACATCTAGGCTTAAAAATAAACAAAGAACAGTCCACAGAGACATTGTTACAATTTTGAAACATGACACTTTTATACTATCATAGTATATTCTGAAATACTGGAATAACAAAAAAGGTAAAAAGAATATGCTTAAAAGGATTGAAAACAGATAAACATGTCATCATCTTGGCAAATTAATTTATGACAGCTAGTTTCAACTTACTTCTTATCCTGCATACCTGTATTCCAGAAAGTAACAGAGGTCATCATTTAGCAAATTGTAACAATATTGCATCAACACATGCATAATGTTCTTTTCAATTTGAAGGAATTGATGAGTATCATGGATATTTGAAATGTACCAAATCTTATTAATGTTTCCTAGGGATACTTACAGAAGGCATACACCTGTAAACCAAGCCAAAAGGCCAAAAAGAAAGATTCAAGAGGCAAGACGATCACTCGAAGATCCACAGTTTGCGCCCCCTTTTCTGAAAGTATATATTTACAAAAACCTTACAGAGGATCCCACAGTTCAGCCTTGTGATTTCCAGAGTACAGTAAGTACAATACATTTCTCTGAGACAGTCACATTCAAAATGAGCATTTAATACCTGAACTAGTAGAACCCAAATCCCTCTGTAACCCAACATTATCCCACATCGAAGCTGCCTCTCTGCAATCAAAACCTGGATGAAACAACCTGGATGTTTTCTCCCCCTCAACCCGAGACTGTACCCTTATAATCATCCTGGTTCTGACCCTCTTGACTGCAACATTGTGCCAAGACCTCATTTTTCCATCTGCTAAATATTTCCAAGCTTCCCTGAACCCCAGGCCCTTCTACTGAAACACTAATTAATTAATTAATTAATTAATTAATTCACTCATTCATTCATACATTCATTCATTAATTTACTCATTCATCCATTCATTTATTCACAGTCAGCTGGACGATTGCAAAGCTCCTCTGTCTGGCATCAGCTCCAAATCCCTCCACAAAGTGCAAACTGTCAAAGATTCTGCTACACGTCTCCTCCCTAATACCACGTACTGGAATCACATCGACCCCATTCTCTGTGACATTCATTGGCTCCCTATAGAACAACGGATCTACAATAAAACAAAATCCTCCTGTTGACTTTCCGACACAATCTCAGCCCACGCTGCCTCTGGACTCTTCTATCCCTACCATCCTCCCTGCTCCATCAGGTCCTCCACTGCAGGTCCCCCCCCCCGCCCCCACACACACACTTCCACACAACCATGCCTATCACTCTCTTCCTGATGTTTTTCATCCTTCACTGTATTCTGCTGCTGTATTGTCTTACTGTTCTGTATGTATTGTCTGCATTGTATTTTCTTGTTTTAAATGTTATATAAACACACTCACCGAGCATTAGGAACATTTTTACTTTATTACACCTACATATTCAAGTGATTATCTAATCAGCCAATTGTCTGGCAGCAGTGCAATGCATACAATCATGTAGATACGGGTCAGGAGCTTCAGTTAATATTCACATCAACCATCAGAATGAAGAAAAAATTTGATCCAAGTGGCCTGGACTGTGGAATGATTATTGGTGCCAGACAGGGTGGTTTAAGTATTTCAGAAACTGCTGATCTCCTGGGATTTTCACACACACTAGTCCCTAGAGTTTGCTAAGAATGGTGAGTAGCAGTTCTGCAGACAGTAATGCCTTGTTAATGAGTGATGTCAGAGGAGAATGGCCAGACTTGTCAAAGCTGACAGCAAGGTGACAGTTACACAAATAAGCACACATTACAACAGTGGTATGCAGAAGAGCATCTCTGAACACACAACGCATCATAACTCTAAGTGGATAGGCTACAGCAGGAGAAGTCTTAAAAATAAGTATAATAAATAGCTAATGAAGTTCTGTAATAAATATACACATTCACTGAGCTCTTTATTCAAAAATGTTTTTGATTTATTGGTCTTCTGCTGCTGTAGCCTATCCACTTAAGAGCTTTGGTTACTTGTGGTGACATGGCTCAGGGAGTAAGAGCAGTCGTCTGGCAGTCGGAGGGTTGCCGGTTTGATTCCCCGCCCGGGCTGTGTCGAAGTGTCCCTGAGCAAGACACTTAACCCCCAAATGCTCCTGACGAGCTGGTCAGTGCCTTGCATGGCAGCCAATTGCCATCTGTGTGTGAGTGTGTGTATGAATGGGTGAATGGAGAAGCATGAATTGTACAGTGCTTTGGATACAGGCGCTATATAAATGCCAACCATTTACCAACCATTTTGTGTTACTGTCAGGTTCCACCAGTCTGGTCCTTCTCCTCTGACTTCCCTCATTAAGGTGTTTTTGCTCGCAGAACTGCTGTTCACTGGATATTTTTGAGTTTCTGAGATACTCAAACCACCAACAATTATTCCACGGTCAATGCCACTTGGATCACATATCTTCCCCATTCTGACAATTGGTCTGTAAAACAGCTGAACCTCTTGACCATGCCTGCATGCTTTTATGCCTTTAGTTGTTGCCACATGATTGGCTAATTAAATATTTGCATTAACAAGATGGTGTAAAGGTCTAACTAATAAAGTGATCACTGAGTTTATATATATATATATATAGTAAAGTTTCTTTGGGTTGGGAAAAGTGGGAATAGTGCTAAATACAACATAAATTAGGCAGTGCGATATTCTCATTGAGAAAATGTTTTTATTGTCCTCACCTGCGTTCAGAAACACTTCTGTTGCTAGAGCAACTGAATTAAGGACACTTAGGACAGCAGAACCAAACACGTACACTAGGATATGAGCTACATCTGAAAAACAATGAGGGCAGTTTTAGTAAGTCAGTAAGTTTCCTGTCAGATGAAGGTAAATATACCTGAATTGCTTGATTTTCAGAGAAAAAACCCCATTATTTCTACTTGCATGAAAATAGTTCATTACAGACATTGATTATTAAATGTAGATGTAATTTGTCATTTTCCAGTTTTTTTCTCTTCTTTTTCTGGTCCTACAAATATATTTATTTTTGATGTAATATTTCTTAATGTAAGCAAAAAAATATGAATGAAAACCAGTTCATGGTCTTCTAAAGCACAGTAACTGATGATAAAATGCATGGATGTGATGATGATACTGTACCAGGTAGATTAGTCCTGTGATCAAAATGCAATACTGCAAGCAGGATGCAGAGGAACGCCATGAAACACACCAGTGCAGGACGGTCTGCAGTAACACACATGTCACTTCATTAATATTGTGCACAAAATATTTTATCTTTGACAAAAGCATTAGCAAGCGTTACCATACAAGATATCAAAGCACTAATTTACTTACTTCTCCCAGGGCTGCACGTGTGGGTTGTTAATGTCAAATATTTTAATAACTGCAGTTTGTAATGATTAATAAGGTAATAATGTAAGTAGTGTGCCAAGTCTTCAGCAATATATAAATCCTGTGTTAGTGACGGCTTGATGGATGGGCCCCATGGTCTGGTATCTGTTAAGGCTCTGTTCTAGTGCATGGGTGGGCCCCATGGTCTGGTATCTGTTAAGGCTCTGTTCTAGTGCATGGATGGGTCCCATGGTCTGGTATCTGTTAAAGCTCTGTTCTAGTGCATGGATGGGCCCCATGGTCTGGTATCTGTTAAGGCTCTGTTCTAGTGCACGGATGGGCCCCATGGTCTGGTATCTGTTCAGGCTCTGTTCTAGGGCATGGATGGGCCCCATGGTCTGGTATCTGTTAAGGCTCTGTTCTAGTGCATGGATGGGCCCCATGGTCTGGTATCTGTTAAGGCTCTGTTCTAGTGCACGGATGGGCCCCATGGTGTGGTATCTGTTAAGGCTCTGTTCTAGTGCACGGATGGGCCCCATGGTCTGGTATCTGTTCAGGCTCTGTTCTAGGGCATGGATGGGCCCCATGGTGTGGTATCTGTTAAGGCTCTGTTCTAGTGCATGGATGGGCCCCATGGTCTGGTATCTGTTAAAGCTCTGTTCTAGTGCATGGATGGGCCCCATGGTCTGGTATCTGTTAAGGCTCTGTTCTAGTGCATGGATGGGCCCCATGGTGTGGGACTGAATCTCGATTGTGCCAGTAGTCCAACAAGATCATATATAATTGGCAGAAAAACTATCCAAATATTATGGTGGGTTCAGTCAGCCAAGATCTAATCCCTGATCTCTAGTGACTAAAGCTGCACATGAAGGGACTTGCTCTGACTCATGTCTGTGCAGCTTGGCTTGTGGGTTGTGGTGTGAACAGAAGCTGTGGGTGACATTGTATGCTTCAGAATGTTCATGTACATTTTCTTGCATTGGCTCTGGAGGTGTAACATAATTAAAATGCTTAATAATAAATTAATTTGAAAATATCTTCCCAAGTACTTCTCCCAGTCCTGTACACATACCACCCTTCATGCAAAAAATGATGTCATTTTCAGCCATGTTCAGCACAACACATTATAGCTGACTAAGCTTAAACAATCAATAGGAGAAAAAATATAGATTGTAGGTTTATCCAATTAATCATTTTCTCAGTGTGCTTTGGGAAAAGAAGCAGCTGATGACATCACATTCTCACGCTTGTGTACACACTCTGCCATTGGCTCTGGCTCTGTCACATGATCATGTAATGTAATGTAATTGTAAATGAAAATGTGTTAATATGATGTGATTTCCCATGTCTTTCTCCCTGTCCTATAAACATATGCCCATTATGCAAAGGAATACATTATGCAATGTTCACCAAATCTTAAGCTATGCACAACACATCAGAGCTGAGTAAGCTTCACCACCCAAGAGGAGTACAAATAATGACATTCATATTCATGTCGACAACAAAGAATTACATACCTTTATTCTTTTCTAAAAAGATGTGCAGAAATAGAGTGTAGAGAGTACTCCTAATAGTGTACTTAAGCACTTCAACGACTTTCTCAATTAAATCTGAAAGAAATGAGATGCCATTAAGTCATAAAAATACAATGTTATATTTATTGCATTTAGTACATTTCTATGGCCTTAAATGATGGTCTAAACACATTCCATAAGGAACATTTTGCTGCAGTTTACATACAGCTGTGGATTGGTGTTATGAGAGTTCTCAGGTCATTATCATTTATATTTACAACCCTTAGTTGTGTATGTTTGTATAATTGTACAAATAGTCAAAAAGTTCACTACATACTGCGGTTTGGCTTCATGGTTATTTTAGTGGTGCAGCAGAAAAAAATGAAATTTGGTCCAATATTGCTCTCTATTCTTCATGAATGCCATGGGGTAAAAGGCACATCTGGGTGATGCCAGTGACATGCCCGATTTCAGGTGAACAAAACCAACTTGAATGATATTGAAGACTCGATCTCTGGCTTCTCATTTGAATTTTAGAGGCTGATGAAGCTGGGCTGAACAAGCAACATCCGGCTCTTCGCAAATATTACTTTGTCAGTGAGTTTTGAGTTCAGCACAATTATTGGGTTCACAGCACATAATAGAGTTAAAGTCCTGTTCTGAAAGCTTGCTGTTGAAGTACCGCACTCTGATGCATTGATGAGTCCCACACGCTCGAATCAAATCTGGCCAGTGTGGACTGTGGCTCCTTGGGGCCCAGGGTACAGCAAGGTACAGCAGGATTTAGCTAAGATCCGTTCCAATCTTTTAAAATTATTGCCTTTTCTTGCTTGATTGGAGGGAGGAATCCCCAAAGTGACCTGGATACAAGATGGCTGCCACAAGTAGAAGCGTTCCATTCCAAGGCTTCATTCAGACTCATTTTAACACGTTCCCTTCCCTAGCTCTCTCCCTGAAGTGAGCTATTTGATAACCTTAGCAGGAGGCATGGAAAATGAGGAGGCGAGGGAGGGTAATTGCTCCCTCCCCTTTTCATGAGCCAAACACCCCTCCATCTGGCTGCCATATTTCATCCGGAGATGTGAGGAAATCCCCCCTTGAATCAAGGGAAGGGAACGTCAGGAACAAAGCATGAAACTCCCAGTACAAAGGCAGCTCAAATCAAGCGCCAAGCAGTGATATTCCCCAAAATGCATTGCAATGCTCCCTGCTAAAAATGTATCCTCCTTTCCTCCACAACCACTCCATCTCCTCTGTGCCCTGGGAGGCCATCTTTGTGTCCTCCCTCCCTCCAATATGCTCACTAACCTCATAAAACACAATTTACCCTTTGAGACCTTCTTTTTCACTGTTCTTAATCAGAGATTAAACAGGTTTATCTAATAGATATGGAGATCCTCATTGTCTTCACAAGAGCTGTCCCTATCAGATATCATATTGTTTCATATTGTTTTCCATTATATGAGAAAAAAGAAAGTAAAAAAATATTTTCACATGATTTATCTCCAAAGTCAAAAGAGCCAGTTCAGGTATTTCATCCTACATGACTAGAATAAGTTGTTGGGGCAACCACATCATAGATTCCTATATAGAAATATCAGCAGAGTACTTGGTGGAAATATGACCATAGAACTGAAAGGGTCAAATAAAACTTATTTTGATGACAATGCAACCAATTAAACAAGCAATAAATAACTATATAAAACATCCATTCATCCATTATTTTAACCCGCTTATCCTGAACGGGGTCGCAGGGGGGCTGGAGCCTATCCCAGCATACATTGGGTGAAAGGCAGGAATACACCCTGGACAGGTCGCCAGTCCATCGCAGGGCACACACACCATTCACTTACAGACTCATACCTACAGGCAATTTAGACTCTCCAATCAGCCTATCCTGCATGTCTTGCATGTCTTTGGACTGTGGGAGGAAACCCACGCAGACACGGGGAGAACATGCAAACTCCACACAGAGAGAGGCCCCGGCCGACCGGGATTCGAACCCAGGATCTCCTTGCTGTGAGGCGGCAGTGCTACCCACTGCATCATCCGTGCCACCCCAACAATAATAAATAATTGAAATAAATGAACAATATAAATTACATTATTATTAAAACAAAAATAAATAGGTATTAATATAATAACTACTCATTTTATTTTTGCCCTTAACCAAATGATCACAAGCTACTGAAGCAGGTGTCAAATTGCCTGTACAATGGTTATAGTCCAATAGCTGTAACTTTAAATATAGTAGCAGAACATATATATAGTAAAGTTTGTATTTTATTGTACAAACGATAAAAACTATATATATTTATTTGATATATCTGAGAGTCGCAAGTCTCTCCTGCATAATAAAACAACTGATTTATCCTATGTTCAGTTATTCAATAGAGATTACAGGGATAATTATATTAATAATTATATTATATATCCCACTCAACAAAAATATTATAAAATATACAGATATTAAGTGTTTTGATAGGCTTTTTGTTAGTTAGAAAGTAGTTTCACATAACTTTTGCACAACAACCTTCATGAATACAACAAAGGAAGTTTTTTTATTACAAAGTTTACATTTATGAATGAAAAATTTTTGCCAGCATCAATATCATATTTATTATAAAAAAATATTTGTCTTCTTTTCCTGGGTTATTGAAAAAACCAAACACCACATTTCCCCAAAATAAAGTCAATTCTTTAAAGATAAGACCAATGACAAAGTTCTTGCCAGAATTTCTTGGTATGAGAACAATGCCAAAATAGGTGTAAAACTGTTTATGGGTATTTAATACAAAAAGAGCAGTTTGTGTTTATGCCTCTTTTAATTTTCTGCTTGTAGTGTTTGGCGGGGTAGAATTAATTAATACATTTAATTAAATTAATTAAAATTAAAATTAATAAATTAATAAAGACACCTCCTTAACATTATTCATGACTATGTATTTCTGAGAAAGCATCCAGACTTTCTTCCAATACATATCACTCACAGACCGATTCCAATATGCGGTGACATATGGAATTGAAACATATCTTTGAAAAAGGTCACATGGTCAATTGTATGGATTCAACATTCTAATTATAAAATCAAAAGAGCCCTGTCACGGCGGGAGGGACAGAGGAAACAGAAGCAGGCACAGGGGTGTGGAAAATGGCAGGAAAACAGGCAAAGTTAAAAAACCACAGCTTCCACACAGTCCACACACGCAAAAGTACAAAGGCTGATCCAAAAGAAGAGTCCAAAAAGCAGGCAGGGGTCGTAAACAGGAATCCAGACAAACTAAACAAGACAGAACAAGGGGGCTAGAACAAGGGGGGAATAAATACAAGGGCTCGGGATTAAAAAAAGATGAACTAGCAAGGTGCAACTGAAAAGGACATGAGACGGGTGCGTGGGGGTTGGACCCAAAATGCACGACTCAGAAACAATGGTTAAATAAAGTCCCGTTAGGGCTTTATTCGGGACGAATCCCAGGAGCGTAGTCAAAACAAGCAAAGTCCATACACGAAGATCCAGCCAAACAAATAACAAACAAACAAAAAAGCACGGTGCCGAGGGAAGAGGCAAGCTCGTAGTCGGTAGACGTGCAGGGAGGTCCGGTAGCAGGAGAGCTGTCAGCGGGGCAGATGGACAGGCGGACGGCAGGCAGAGGCGTAGTCGTGGGCGAAGCGGGAGTCGAAACCATGAAACAATCAGCGAAGCAAAAGTACAAAACGGTAGGCGAGGACGTGGTCAAAAACAAACAGTGGTCAACAAAACAGAAATCAATAGACAATGGTCGGTAACAGGCTTGGATCGTAACGTGTAATCAAACAGTAAATAATGCTCAAGAGTTGCGTAGTAGAACTAGAGGCAGACAATTTCGCAGTGAACAGTAGCGCGACTGGGATATAAATGCAGATGTAGACAGGTGTAGACAATTAGTTAGAGCTTAGCAAGGAAATGGAAAACAGGTGCGATGGATGACAAGTTTAACAAGGTGATTAGTAATCGTTAGTAATAAACCTATCCTGCCCTAGCATTAGTAAATTAGTAAATTACATGCACGAGAAACGTAAGGTAACATGAACACATGATTAGTTTGTTAGTTTCTACCCAATCCTGATCTAGCGTTAGTAGTTAATAGACAAATGGAAACAATTAGGGAGTGAATGACAGAAAGAGAGAGAGAGAAAAGGCGGAACGCAAGGTTTGCGGAAAGACATGTAAAAGTGTATGTTTAAACAGTAGCCAGTCTACGTAACAATAAACATAAATCAAAACATAACACAAAACGAAACTAAGATGATAACCACTCAACATAACAAGGTAATATAATCGTAATGAAACATAACTAGACATGACGAGAAAATAAATCGTAACAAGAAATAAACTAAACAACATGACGAACCTAGACTAACATAATACATGATAAGACAATACAAGACTAAGACAAAATGAATAAACATAAAACATGGCGAGACAGACCTGAAACGTGACAGGACAGGTACAAATACACAGGGGAATGACACAAACTAGGCGGGGCATGGGAGTGAGGGTGGTCTAACAAATAAACATCAGGTGAGACACATGAAAGGGTAATAGCACAATAATGAGGGGGAAACAAAAACGCGGACTGGATTCACAAAGACACAGGTAATACAAACGGCTAGGGAGTAGACATTTGCACAGAATCAGGAGATGTAGAAATATGTCGAGACAGGTGTGAATACCTCGCTGAAACTAAGCAAGTAATCAGTGATCGAATAGGGAGGCGGAGTTACAAAACAGATGCGTTAGTAAGTTAGTTTTGTGATTTATATTACAAATACCCAAAACTAGTGAATGTCAGTTTGTTAGTTGGATGAACATATTAGTGTGTTCGTATAATTAGTATGTTAGTTGTTCTATGTTAGTTGGGAGTAGTATATTAGTGCTATCTACAAACATGAAATGGAGAGAAAGCAGGAAGTAAGGAATGCAAGATTGGAAGGAAGGTTGAACCACGGAACTACCGTAAACACCCAAATAGTGGGGCACGCAGACAGGGGAGTGACTGGGCTAGTAAACATTCAGACTCAGACATCACAGGGGAAGACGAGTGCAAACTGACTAATGAATATAAACAGAACACCAGACATGAATATGAAAAATAATAAATTACAAAAATAACGATAATAAACAATGATAAACTAACAGACAGAATTCAGGAACAAAACAAGCCCTTTATCAATCTCAATATAGCTCCATAATATAGCAAGTTATACTTACATTCATATCTTTTTTTGGACAAATCTGATTTCCAATAATCCAGCAATTTGTACAAACCAGGTCGAATAAACCAAAGTATAAACACTGAAAAAGAGAAAGGTAGACAGTAAAGATGTTTGTTATAAACTGATGCTGGTTAATCCCTTTAATATACACATTTATATACACTCAGTGACCAATTTATTAGGTAGAACTGCACACCATCTTATTAATGCAAATATCTAATCAGCCAATCATGTGGCAGCAACTTAATGCATAAAAGCAGGTAAAGAGGTTCAGGTGATGAGGAAGAAATGTGGTCTAAGTGACTTGGATGATTATTGGTGCCAGACAGGGTGGATTGAGTATCTCAGAAACTGCTGATCTCCTGGGATTTTCACACACAACAGTCTCCAGAGTTTCCAGAGAATGCCGGGCAAAAATGCCTTGTTAATGAGAGAGGAGAATGGCAAGCCGACAGGGCGGCAACAGTAACCCAAATAAGCACACATTACAACAGTGGTGTGCAGAAGAGCATCTCTGAACACACCACGCATCATAACTCTAAGTGGATAGGCTACAGTAGCAGAAGAAGAAGTTTTAAAAAATCAAGTAAAACCAATTAAAGTGGTCACTGAGTGTACAATGTTGTTATATATTATTATTATTATTATTATTATTATTATTATTACTATTATTATGATTATTATTAAGATATTATAACGAGATTACATTTAAGTAATATAGTAATAGCCTACAGTACACCTTAATATTCATTAGTATTTCTCATGAAAGATCACAAAAATTCCCCTCTGTGGTTATCAACACAATAATTAAAAACAATATATTTACAATATATAACAATATATCTACCCATATATTTGTAATAGAGGAACTCAAAAGAAACAGCCCTGTTTTCATGTAGTTATTTATCACAAATATAAGCCAATTAATAAGGTTGTGGACCCAGTCCTGTCTGCACCAGAAAGTTTCTTCTATGAAACTCAATAAACTGGGACATTCTCTGTTATGAAGTGAACAATGCTGCTTCACTGTCTGACTGATAGACTGACATTATGTGATCATTGGAATTGCACATGTTCCTGCAGAGATATGGCATAAAACTACTCAGGATCTTCGTACTGGTCATCTTTGTCATCTTCAGAGACACCCTTCTCTACAGGTTGATCACTCATTAAGGGCTGCCATTAACTGTACAGCATTATTGAATCACCCTTATGGAATAAAACCAAGTTTTGTTTGATACTTGATCGCAGGGGCGTTGTAGTGGGGGGAATCAGAGCTGATTCCCGGGGCCCCAGCATGGAGAGGGGTCCTGAAAAGGCCTAGATTTATTTTGTTTTTTTACCTGTAATTTTAAAATTGTAAGTAATTGGACCAACTAAATTGATATTGGCCGCGTTTCCCGAACGCGTTAAGAACGTTCTTAAGCTAAGAAAGTTCTTAAGGACCTTCTTAGGCCTCCCGAAAGAAGCAAACGCGTTTCCCGAAACACCTTCTTAGCCTAAGATGATCTTTCATAAGAAGGCTTTGTAAGAAGGGTCCGGAGCGTTTTTAAGAGCCTTCTTATCTCTTAAGAACGTTCTTTATCGGGAAACCCGGCCATTGTCTGAATACATAGGTTGAGAGGCTTTCTTACTGAGGCCGCTCTCCTCCCCTCAAAAGTCACAAATGGTTTAGATTTGCTGATTCAAATCTGACAGTTTGGGGGGGGAGGGGGCTGGTTGTCAGAGGTAACTGTAGGGCTGAGGGGGGGTGGTCAGAGGGTTGTTCAGTAAATAGATTGTAGTCACTGACTACAGTACGTGATTTGCTCACTGATTCAGTTCACTCTACTTGTAGTTAGTATCATTCGTCGCTCTATGTGAGAACTCTTCAAAAAGCATCTTACCTCATACCTTTTGCATTTTTCCTTATAGTTCGTTTTCTGGCATATGCAACTGATAATGTATTACATATTAAAACTTGTAGGGTTTGCAAGTTCTGATCATTCTGTGGTATAAGTGTGGTTTTGGTTTTTACATATTTTAAATATCAAACGGTAAAGTTACCGGTAATGAGGGCCATCCTCTTTTTTAATACTGGAAGACTTCTCTCCAGTTGAATGTCGGTGTTCAGTCACCTATGCGGGGAGCCCTTATATGTTTAGCTTTCAGGACAGCACCTGAGATTCATTCATTCATTATTTCATTCATGGCATTTGGCAGACACTCTTTTCCATTTCATACAAAGTTTTCAGAGATCGGATAACTGCAGAAAGTATTTGAAAACATTTTTATTATGTCCTTTTGGGTGCAATAAGCAATTGGGGGTTGGGGAGGCTGCTTTTGAGCTAAAGGGAGAGGAGAAAGGCTACAGATGAGCCTTGTAGCTTTAGAAGCCTTCTCCCATAAAAATATATATATATCAGGATATTGACAAGGAAGATATAGCTCATGAGGCAGTTTAGGCATAAATTGACACTCCCAAAATGGGGTGTTAGAAGTGTGCCACCATCCTCAACTTTGGATATGTTGATGATTGACCTTTCATGACAGAAATTGCTCAATGGCTGAGGTGCTTTGCAAGTCATTTTCATGACCGCTCGTTGTTCTACTATATTCTATAATGTTTGTGATAAAAAATTAATTATATTGTTTTTGGAGTTGAAAATGCATTCAATAAAATACAAAAATAAACATTGTGATTACATTCTGACTACTTAATAGACAATTAAATGCATTTACTTTCCTTATGTATTGGGGCTTTTCGGGGGAAAAAATATGGGACAAAATCATTTATGAATGAAAAAGTGAAAGGTTAAACTTGAAAAAAATGAATTGGAGAAAGTCAAATAGAAGTAAAAAAAAAATATATAAATGAATGAAGTGCTATTTCATGTGTACCATAGAGGGTTAAACTTCCTGCATAGGAGTTTACCCCACCTGGGGGGCCACAGAGTCCGCAGGTATATTTAGTCAGGCCGTGAGAACAAGGTGACTCATTTATGTAGCCAATCATACTACAGGATTCATAAGTGCCACCACTGTTCCCTAGTTTGGCACAGTCCCCTAGTTCTGTGCCCCCTCCTCATCTGCAACTAGAGTGACACATTGGGCAGTAGTATCCATCTGGGAGTCTGAAAGGATACACGGATCAGTGCTGTGACTTGTCTACTTTGATGTCCAAAACTCATTTAAGATATAAAAATAAGTTTTCTTTTTCAGAGAAACTACATGAAAAAACAAACATATCCTTCAGGACTTAAATTACATGAAAAACGACTGAGAGTATTAGTATTAGGAACTATTACATTACATGGCAATATGTCTTAAAATAGTTAAAAATGAAATAAAAACTTACATCTCATCATTGGGCAGTTATATGGGTCTTTCTATCAACATATGAGACTAGACCTGTACCAGGACTATTAAAATGTACCCTTTTTATTTAATGGTACATACACTATGTTGCAAAATCCTGAGTCATACTGGACAACCTAAAAACATTTATAACGTTCTTTTCATGCATATTTAAGAGTTCAAGGTGAAGGTTAAATATTTCTGTAGGTAGCCAAATTGCAAAGCGTCATCTGATTAAAGTTATACCTTTTTTTGTATAAGTGATTCATTTTTTGTCAAACCGGATAACAATTACGTCATAACCCCCTTTGGGGGTTACTGTCGGTATCTTGCTCAGGGACACACCCAGGCACCCAGAACTGACAACCCTCCGACCAAATTTATAAATTTATATCCATAAGTAACAAGAGAATGGAACACATTCATAGCCTTTTGTAAATACAATTATTATATTATTTAGTGTTCACATTTTAAAGGAAATTCTGTTCTAGATGGTCCTGTCCTGCAAAGAGTAGCCAGGGTCAGGGTTCGAGAAGGCGGACCATTAGCTAGGGAGGAGTGTCTTGCAAAAAAGAGAACCTATAACCAGCCACAGAGTAAGAAGTGCAGTGCTCCACCTTCTTAAATGACTTCAGACGTGAGGGAAGAGCGTTCATGCTCATGAGGCTGATTTGTGGAAGGCTTACCATGAACTGGACACACTATGTGCCCTGCAACACGAACAGACACATTTTGACTCATAACGTTTATTTATAATTCATTTCTAATTGAAGAGGGAAGTTTAAGTAGTTTCAGTCGTCTGCTGTAGTTGTGTTGCCTTTTCCACCTGGATGTATTCACTTGTTCTGAAACTTCAAGAATCATTTTGGAAGAAGCCCATTTACTTAAAAGGTACAATAGGTCATTTCAGACTTCTAACGGCCAAGAGAGGAATTGCAGCAACAAACACACCACAACACTGTTTATCCCTCCCCCTTCTCTGTGAACACACTGTGATGTTGAAATGCTGTTGGTTGTGTCAATTAGAACCAATTCTCAACCAATGACCTTGACTTATTGTACAGCTATACAATGTTGCCGGCCCATCAACTGCATATTTTGAGGGAGAGGGTGAGTCAACATGTCAGTGAGCCTTTTTCAATGATAGGAAGGGATTTACAATGGTCTTGTAACAATGTTTTAAAACAAAAATCTTACCTATTTTACCTTTAAAAGTCGATCTACTTAAGTTTGTGTAGCCTACGTTACATTGCTGCAAATTTTGAAAGGATATTGGCACCCATTGGTTTTCATTCATTTCTTTACTCACACAGTTGATTTGGTAACCCAATAAGAAATATGTCCATATTAATAAGTTACACAATCGTAACATTTTAAAGCCTGGATTAACAAGACATGAAGATACAGGATGGAGCTTTTAACCAGCTGATGACCGCTTTGCTAACCTCACTCCATCACAGCAGAATGTTTCTCTGCCATGGAGAAAAAGACAGTTTTATAGGACATTTTTAATAACAGGCTTTATTATCCAAAATACCGGTATGTGAATAGTAAGTGGTAATGGTAAATGGTTGGCATTTATATAGCGCCTTTATCCAAAGCGCTGTACAATTGATGCTTCCCATTCACCCATTCATACACACACTCACACACCAACGGCGATTGGCTGCCATGCAAGGTGCTGACCAGCTCGCCAGGAGCATTTGGGGGTTAGGTGTCTTGCTCAGGGACACTTCGACACAGCCTGGGCGGGGGATCGAACCGGCAACCCACCTACTGCCAGACGACTGCTCTTACTGCCTGAGCCATAGTACATTATCCAGCCTGTTCTGTAGTTTTCTTTAATGACCTTGGTATGCACTTTTTGTACGTCGCTTTGGATAAAAGTGTCTGCTAAATAAAATGTAATGTAATGTCATTGTTTTATGTGAAGGGCAACTTACCTGCTGTAAAACCAAGTGTACTTCCCGAGAAAATCAGAAAGAAAATTTCCAGTTGAATGGCGTAGTATAGGAAATTATACACTGAAGTCAACATTATCCCTGTAAGTACAGAAAAGGACAGTGTTTGAGACTTTTGGCTACTAATGCATGTGTACACACATCTCAGTCTTGCCTTTCTGCTGCAGAAACTAAAGCCTTTAGGATCAGATGTGCATTTGGACCTGCGGTATAAGAACACCAGTAAAGGTGTTATGAACATGAGAAACAGATGGATATTACTGAGAAACACAAGATCCCACTAATAATCAGGAAGAGAAAAATCCACCATCACAACTAGATTACTTACTATTCTTTTGTCACTTTAATTAACTGAGAAGCAAAATGAAAAAACAAAAGAACAAAAACATGCAAACACATAGGCACTATGCTACAGAACTGAATTCAGCAAAAAACTAACAAATAACAAATACCATTTTTTGCATAACCATTCTATTATCATACCACCTTCACCTTACCTATCCTATCTACCTATGCAAAAGCAAGTCAGTTGTATCGCTTATGCAGTGTAATATTAAGTAAGTAGACTTATAAAGATACATAATAGCGTGATACATTACCCTCACCATTACTGCATCTGTAATGTTGGCCTGCAGACCTGACATGTATCTTACCGTACAATTCTCTAACCATAAAAACACAGAATACACACAGAGGCAAATATTTTAGCTCTACTGCAGGGGCCAAACCTGGTTCTGGGGACCCCAATGGTTTTACCTTTAATACAACAACCACTTTAGACCCAAGCAACCAGGCGAGGCAGCCTGTAGTGTAGTGGTTAAGGTACATGGCTGGGACCAGTAAGGTTGGTGGTTCAATCCCTGGTGTAACCACGATAAGATCTGCATAGCTGTTGGACTCTTGAGCAAGGCCATTAACCAAACATTGCTCCAGGGGGATTGTCCCTTGCATAGTCTAATCAACTGTAACTAATCAATTGCTCTAATTGATGAACTAAATGCTGAGTTACAGCAAATACTAGAAGACCCTGAAGCTCTCCAGGACCAGGGTTGACCACCCCAACTCTACAGTAAGAAGACTGTTCAAAAATAGAGTTCCTTCAGACATTCTTCCTGTAATATGTATTTATGCATGATATGCATGCGTGTTGACATTTCAGTGAAACAGTGACACTTTGATTTATGAACGGAAGATAGGCTGCACATAAGATATTTATTGACCTATAATTATTCAAGGTAAGTTCTGCACTATTACATAATACTACAATATATCCCACTGGACATTTGTAGCCAAACACTGATGGTACATGCAACACATATAAGATGTATTTTACTATATTATAAAACATAGTCTTACCTGATGAAAAAACTGCTGAAAAATCGAACAATGCCACAAGTACAAACATGAATTCGGAAAATAGTTTTCTTTCTGCATCTTGGGCATGGTATGTCAAAACGGAATGGAGAAGAACTGATTTGAAAAGAAATGAGATAATTAAATTAAGCACAGTACACTGAAGGATCATTTCATGAAAAATGTTTTTAAATAAGTACAGTACCGCCACATTTTGGAAAAAATGCATAAAGAAGAAGTTTTAAAACATTTATCTGTGCCCTTTATTCAGGGTTTCTTGGAGCCATTTTAGTCTGTAAAAACATAACTAACAAACAATTATCGAACTGCCCATGAGCAATGACATTATGTGACCATTGGTCATTTGAAATAAAGTATAGAAAAGAAAAAAGAAAAAATGGCTTTCTTTACATTCATTTTCATTTTACATACAAAAATAAAAGGAATTCATGGTCAAACTGATTATAGAATTTCCCAAAGTAGGATACATTAGACTGCCCAATTATTTCAGTATGAGTTAATGCATGTAGGAAGGTGTAATTACCATTACTTTTTTTACACAAATTTTTATTTATTTATTTATTTATTTCGTTTCATGGTATTGCATTTAAATGGTAAATGGTTGGCATTTATATAGTGCCTTTATCAAAAGCGCTGTACAATTGATGCTTCTGATTCACCCATTCATACACACACTCACACACCAACGGCGATTGGCTGCCATGCAAGGCACCGACCAGCTCGTCAGGAGCATTTAGGGGTTAGGTGTCTTGCTCAGGGACACTTCGACACAGCCCGGGCGGGGGATCGAACCGGCAACCCTCCGACTGCCAGACGACTGCTCTTACTGCCTGAGCCATGTCGCCCCATTTATTACATATCATATGTATTATGTCATAAAGAGATATTGCTAATCATTAAGCCTAACGCAGCATTTGAATGAAGTGTTTTGTGCCAGCGCTGCATGTTTACAGTACAATTCCTACCTTGTGGACAGTGCAACCATTTACGGTTATTACCTTGACCGTATATCACAATTATCAGCTAAATAGTGAGAAACAGAAAATAAAGTCAAGCTGTATTTGTTTGGAATTTCAAAATGTATGTAAATTAATTTTATGTATGAAATAGAATTATGTTGCTTAATCCAGTCTCCCAGCGTGTGCCATCAAGCCCCTCCAGCTGGTCCAGAATGCTGCAGCCCGCCTGATCACCAGTCAGCCCAGGCCGGCTCATGTCACCCCGCTTCTCATTGGCCTCCACTGGCTTCCTATTGCCGCACGCATCTGATTCAAGGCCCTAGTGTTGGCATTTCAGGCTGCTAAGGGGACTGCCCCACCTTGCATACAATCCTTGATCACTCCCTACTCCCCAGCTAGACCACTCCGGTCTGCCAGCTCTGGTCGCCTTATGGTTCCCTCTCTACGTGCACCTGGCGGTCAAGCTGCACGTTCACACCTGTTTTCCATTCTGGTTCCTTAGAGGTGGAATGACTTGCCTACCACTGTCAGGACAGCAGAATCCCTCCCCCTATTTCGACGCAGACTCAAAACACATCTTTTCAAACTCTACCTTAGTCCTCCCTCCTGATTTCCCTCGCCCTCCCTTTCTGACATCCCTATCCTCCTTGTCTAACCCAAAAAAAAAAGAATTTTCGATTAAAAGCGTCTGCCAAATGACTAAAATGTAAATGTAAATGTACAATATCAATGATATCTTATACAGTGTATGCATATGTAGATGTAATGGATTATTCCATTAACATATGAAGGGGTTGATGTTGGTGACATGATGCATTATAAAGCATTATAACCCGATTATACCCATCATTTATCAAAACACATCGCACAAACACGCCAACAGTTCTCTGTGTGTGTTGCTCATTTGCCTTCTCCGCTGGTTAATAAATCAAAACTGGATGTGCATGAAAACTGGTGCAAACAGCAAGTACACTTACCAGAATTCATCCCTGTTCTAATAAGAAGATTATCCAAAGGCAAGGCCAAGTTTGTGAGTCTCTCGAAACATGTTCCTGCAAAGAGAAACCAGTCATTTTAACAGCAGTATCCAGAGCTCATGATGTTGCTGTATTTCCCTGGATGGAGACAGCCAGGGCCTGACACAGAGCCCTGCTAACACCACCAGAGAGCTTCCTAAAGTTCACTCTTCTGTTGCTAGTTAGGATCCTTTCCATTGGCATGCTGCGCTGCCATCTCTGCCTTTGGCTTAGGCTCCGCCTCCAGGAAGGGGTTAGCCACAGAACAATGGCCAGTCACCCAAGCCTGACTCACTAAGGGCTCTATCCTGGACTTGGTGCAATGTGGCAGTAACCCAAACGCAAGTGTCATTGCCTGTTTCAGAAATACGCATTTGTCCATTTTCCCTCCATGTGCCAAATGCCATTAGCTTTTCAGAAGGTTGACATTTCTGTATTATAAATCTTTTTTTGATTGGTCTTTTTTTTGATTGGATTTTCATGAGCTGTTAGCTGTAATCATCAAGATAAAAACAAAAAAAGGCTTGAAATATTTCACTTTATGTGTAATCAATCTAGAATATATGAAAGTTAAATTACGGAACAAATTTACTTTTCCACGATATTCAAATTTTTTTAGATGCACTGGTATGGGTTGATCGATGCCTGTCAGCTCTGTCGTTGAACTGGACCCTCTCACGCTTTTCTTCTTATTAATAATGAAAATATACAGTGGGAGCAATAATTATTTGATCCCTTGCTGATTTTGTAGATTTGCCCACTTACAAAGAATGGAACTGTGTAGAATTTTAATCATAGGTACATTTTAACATTGAGAGACAGAATATCACAAAATAATCCACAACGGTCCTGACAACAGTCAGGAAGCAAAGGTAACAAGAAGATATAGGATGATATAGAAGATATACGTATAGAAGATACAGACCTTTGTATACATTAAAAAAAAACATCATTTAGAGATTATCAAGGTTGGCGGCATTCATTTTGATCCCATCCAGTCCCATTACCATCCTATGAGAAGATGAATAGGCCTACTGTGGATTGTTGGGAATTTAAATGGTTATTATAATAATAATTTTGCTAAAACATAACACATTCATATGTAGAATATTGGCATTTACAAAAATGTATTATAAACAAGGAAACACAAACAGTAGAGTTTATAATTGCCTTATTTCCCTTTATATTATGAAAATATTTAACAAACTAACAAAAATACACCAGGAAATTAGACAAATGTATTAAAATGGTCTGTTTGAAAGTATATGCTTTCGACTCGCCTCTAAGAAGAAGCACTTTATGCCATCTCCAAACCAGCTATATGAGAGTTGGTGATAAAATTGATATCTTATAGTTCTCTGTATAATTTACTTTAATTGTCTATTTTCTGTTTTGTCATTATATGGATGCGTGGAAAATTATTGTTTTTCTCTCTGTATATTGTGTATATATATCAGGAGATATGAGTTTAAAAACTGTGTTGCAATGGCATTTCATTATAGTGTAATCATTCCAGTTCAGTTAAGTCCGATAAAAAGACACATCCCTGCGATGTAGCATGTTGAAATTCAGAGTGAACTGAATTGTATGAAAGTAAAAAAAAGTCTGTAATGAAACTGATGGCAAAATAAAGTGATTTAAAGAATCTGAATAATTTATTATTGTTACCTTGTTATAAAATGGGCTGCTCTTGACATGTAGCTGAAGAACTTTGTTTAATTTAACAAATAATAAGACAAGCTATAAGGTTTTATTAGGTTGTAATTATATGTAATGCTATCTCCCCTTATTGTGACCCATTATCTCTGGCTTATTTGAGGTAGGGAAAAGGTATAGTAAAATAGCAAAATTCTCATTCTCCTTGTTAGCCACGTATGCAGTGGTATGCAATTGTTGCTACTCCTTGTTAGCCACGTATGCAGTGGTATGCACTTGTTGCTACTCCTTGTTAGCCACGTATGCAGTGGTATGCACTTGTTGCTACTCCTTGTTAGCCACGTATGCAGTGGTATGCACTTGTTGCTACTCCTTGTTAGCCACGTATGCAGTGGTATGCACTTGTTGCTAGGTTGCCACCCCATGTGATCAGAACATGAATAAAAATATTGTCCTTCGTTTGTGCTGTGTTTTTTTATATATGTCACATTATATTTTATGAGCTGTGATCTCAATTTCCACCCCAACTAACTCCAAATCGCTCCAAAGTAGTCTCAGTCATTTGTTCTACGCTTGTGCTCATTTGTGAAACAAATGTGCTATTTTTATTCTTTAGATATTAAACATGACTTTTTCACGAGTAATGTAATTTTCCCACCCCATCATTGTCCAAATTGCTCCGAAGTAGTCTCACATTTTTATCTCAACCCCAAATGTATTCAGCATATTGCAAAAACAAAGGAATTGGCCTTGCTGGTCCAATACTTTTGGATGAGACAGTATGTGAATAAAACACATTCTTTACATTTTGTATCAAAAACTATTTTAATATAAAGCCTTTTTTTTGTATTTGGATAGATTTGGGGACACTTGAGGACATCTGGATGCAGTTTTGGGAAAAGAAATTTGAATGCTTGTCGATATCGTTACAATATTTTGTATACAAGTTGACACAAGTTCACAAACAAGTGCACAAACATACCACAGTTCTGGGTTGGTCCTTGACTTGAGATAGAAAATTGAGATATTCATTCATAAACCTATAAAAACACAAGGCTTTTTGAATTTATTTTGTATTTTTGTGTAATTTTAGTGTACATTGTATGTACATGCTCTGACATACATTTGTTCTGTATCAGGTTTCTGAATGATACAAGTCTCTTCTTCAATTTACATCTTCAACCGTGTGCACAGTAAATCGTTTTTGAGATATTTACACTTTTATAAGACTAGGACAAAATAGGTGGAAATTGCCCTCTAGGGGGCACAAAGTAGAAAGTGTTTATGCCTTTAATGGATTTAAAAGCCTTAATCGTCTCCTTTCACTAAGCTTTACTGAATCTTAAGTCTTTCGTCATAAATTCTCTCTTTTATTCTGTGCATGGAATCAATCTAGTTGCCCTTCATTCAACCTTTTCCAGCGCCTCTATATCTATCTTGTTGTGTGGTCCCCATAACTGCACACAATACTCTAAGTGTGGTCTGACAATGTCAGGTGTATTGCATAAGGCGGGTTCAACACTTCAACGGGTTACTGTTTTCCTTAAACATATCAACACAATGCAGGTTTGCCTTGCTATCATTTGCTTTGCCTTTGAATTCTTCATTATCTTCCATTATCTTCAGCATATATATTTTATTTTGAATTTATGGTGCCTTAAATGTGCAACATGCTTTTGCTTGTTGACTACCAGTCCAGGAGATGTAGTGTAAATCTGAAGAGATCAAAAACAGCACCCCTGCTAACAAATGCTAAAATCATTTTTCCTTCACAGAAAAACAGTTGATGAATTAAAATGGTATTCGTACATGATCCAACATGGCTGCATGGTGACCTATGCCAGTAATTTCTCTAGCAGAGGCTGTACCAACTTCTCAGTGCGATATAGATATGAAGCATGCCCCACTGACCCCTAGCTTGGAAGATTACTGTGCGGTGGTGTTACACTCTTACGTTTTTGGGGTCTGCCAGGTCCCCTTCCAGTTTTGGCTGGGTCTGAGACGTCCTTGTGTCTTGCTTGAATAAGCAAAAAGAAAGGAGAGAGGGCGGAAGAAAAAGAAAGAAGAGTGAGCAACGGGGCCGTATCTGTTTCTGGTTTCTATGCCAAGTACTGGCCTTAATTACATAACTATGCCTTATATTCATGTCATCTCACATTTTAGCTACGTACTGTACAGTTCATGATAAGCCCATGAATGACAGCTGAGGACTCTGTCTATTTGAAATGTTTTAGAGAAGACACATTGCTCAACTTGGCGAGCACTGTTCTGCTTTCTCTGTTCCACAAGTTTCGGTCACCGGAGAGAGCTCTCGCACTTCTGTCCTCTTACAGACACAACCACTCTTGCCTCAAGACCTGCATCAGTTTCTGGATCTGGGGAAGCGGTGGTAGTATTAGCATAGCTCTGTGTCCCTGCTTGCTTGTGTGACCAGTTGCCTTATCTTGCTCAGGCCCCGTATTGGACACACCCTTTTACATTTCTACTTTTTCCGGGAACTCTCTTTGTTTGTCTGTGGCTATGCAAATGCCTGGTTGCGTACAAGGATCTATGTGTTGGCCTACTTCTTCATGGATCTTTTGTCTCCTTTGCCTGATGCTGGTCTTTTTCTCCCATGTACACGTAACCTACAGCTGCCAAAGGAACGCACAAGTTGTTTACAGCTCCTTGCGAAGAAGGGACGTGAAATCCATAACAGCATGAAGGACTGCATTGTGTGGCTGCTGAGGTGACCTAGCATACATGGCTACACCACTGCTGCTTTGCCAGTGTTTATTTCTTCTGTTCATTTTGATTTGCTTCTTATTTAGATTGGTTACCTTCATTAATGCATGCTGGTTTTGTTTGGTGTCTGTCTGGGCCTATGATTTGTATGCTAGCCACTACGGCTATTCCTCTCGGCCCTGCCTAGACTGCATGCACATACTTTTAAGCCATAGTGTTGGTTACCTGCAGTGCTACCTCTGGTTGCCCAGCCCCCCATTGTCCATTGATATTATAGTGTAACTTCCTGTCTCAGGTGTTCCCTGAAGTAGCTGGCAGCGTCGCTCCAGGTGGTGAATTCCTTTCTCTGGTTGGTGCATACACCCGGCACAGTTTTTGAGGTGAGAAGTATATCAGGGTTGCTGCATTTGGGTTTTCTCACCTATCACCTTGGCTCATGGTGCTGTGTGTCTGTATCTAAAACTTCCACAGGTTTCTCTTGGGATTTGGCGCACGTGTGTCGTAAGTGTGTTACAAGGTGACTGAGGTGAGAGATGTATGGCTGTAAGTAGAATCATTAATAAGTTCATTATTAAAGTACAATATTAGCAATATCGATTCCATGTGTTTGAGTTCTTACATTTTTGGACACAATGGAATTGTGTAATTTGTACATATTTTCAGAAAATTCTGCATCATAAAATTGAAACTTACCACCAAGTACATATGGAGCCACCTTAAATATCACGAGGATCCTCACAAGATTTATAGTACTGCAAACATAGGCCTCTCCAACAGAACCTGCGATAAAAAGGACATCAAAGTACAAGAGGTGAAGAATCTATGTTGGGCAATGGCTGATTGATTTTTCTTTTCTAAGCTTGAAGCTTTTCACATCTTGTGTTCATCTTTTCTGACACAAATGCAGTCTTTACAGGCAAAACCCAAGGCTAAAACCAAGAGTAGACATTCAGAACTATTTAACTATTTATTGTTTAATAGCTACCTAACAATAAATCTAACACGACACATCTGGACAACAAGAAACACCTGTCAGTCACAAATACTTTTGCTCACCAAAACATTGGGTGGTCTGATACAAAAGGTGATATGTTCTAAGTTGTTTAACAAATCAAGATCAAAATACCAGGAAATAAAACCTGAAATACAGATCTGTCATCTATACATTGTCTTCAGTGTATAACAAAAACAAAATAATTGCCCTGTTTCAATACTTTTGGAGGGGACTGTATGTTTTGCAAATCAGTTAATGTGTTTTAAAATGTTCAGTATTAAAATTACTTTGAATAACAACATTTTGAATCAGACCACTTTGAATCAGAACCAGGATTCAATAAGAATCAGATTCGATAAGCGAAATCACAATCAGAATCAGAATTGATGAAATCCAAACAATACCCAACCCTCTTGTGACCCCCACTGCTTGATTGGCAGGCGAGACCACATGTTTCAGGGGAGAACCGTTTGTGCCTACACTCTCCAAAATAAACTGCAGGGATTACGGCATGAACATGACTGTAAATAGCTCATTGCATAATCAAAATGAAGGAGGGAACTAGACTTGGAAATCTTAATACAAAAAAAGTAAAGCAGACACTTACTTTCAATTTTACCCCATATGGCGAAGGCGATGGATAACAAGATGCAGGGAACGGAGACTTGAAGGCAAAATAGCAACACAGTCCCTTTGCTTTCAACTAAGGAGCAAAGAAAAGCAATACTCATACACAATAATCATACTCATCAAAAGTATCCTCCAAAGACTGAAAACTGTTTCTGTGGAAATAGTCCATTCACTGGGTCCGCTCCTTTTCATACAGCCAGGGTACCTCCCAGCAAGAAGTGGCAGGGGAGGAGCAGATGCATAAATGGAGGGGAAAACATTTGCCGGCAGCTGGAGACAGCAACATAAACAATATGGCGAAACCATGCTTATTATATTATATGATATAGGCAAAGGTGGGGATCCGGGCGTGTTGATCCTTGGCGTCGCAGACTGGTTCTGGGGACGTGGAACGTCACTTCTCTGGTGGGGAAGGAACCGGAGCTAGTGCGGGAGGTGGAGCGGTACCAACTAGATATAGTTGGGCTCACCTCCACGCACAGTACTGGTTCTGGAACCAAACTCCTGGAGAGGGGCTGGACTCTGTTCTTTTCTGGAGTTGCTCAAGGTGAGAGGGGGGAAAGCTCTGACTGTCATTTTGCTTATGCGCCAAACGGCAGTTCAGAGTATCCGGCCTTCTTGGAGTCACTGGGCGGCATCCTGGAAAGGGTGCCACCCGGAGACTCCATAGTTCTGCTGGGCGACTTCAACGCTCACGTGAGCAATGACGGAGAAACCTGGAGGGGGGTGATTGGGAGCAATGGCCTGCCTGATCTGAACCCGAGTGGTGTCTTGTTACTGGACTTCTGTGCTGGTCATGGATTGTCGAAAACGAACACTATGTTTGAGTATAGGGTAGCTCATAAGTGTACTTGGTACCAGAGCACCTTAGGCCAAAGATCGATGATCGACTTTGTGGTCGTATCATCAGACCTGCGGCCGTATGTCTTGGAGACTCAGGTGAAGAGAGGAGCAGAGCTGTCAACTCATCACCACCTGGTGGTGAGTTGGATCAAGTGGCCGGGGAGGCTGCCGGACAGACCCGGTAAACCCAAACATGTAGGGAGGGTGAACTGGGAATGTCAGGCAGAGGCCCCTGTTCGCGAGGTCTTCAACTCCCACCTCCGGAGGAACTTCTCACGCATCCCAGGGGAAGCTGGGGACATGGAGTCTGAGTGGGTCATGTTCAAAGCCTCCATTGCAGAGGCGGCAAGCAGGAGCTGTGGCCAGAAGGTCATCGGTGCCTGTCGGGGCGGCAACCCAAGAACCCGCTGGTGGACACCAGCGGTGAGGGAGGCCGTCAAACTGAAGAAGGAGGCCTTTCGGGCTTGGCTGGCCTGGGGGTCCCCTGAAGCAGCAGACAGTTACCGGGTGGCCAGAAGGGCTGCAGCTTCGGCAGTCGCTGAAGCAAAAACCTGGATATAGGAGGAGTTCGGGGAGGCTACGGAGAAGGACTTTCGGTTGGCCTCGAGGAAGTTCTGGCAAACCATCCGATGACTCAAAAAGGGAAAGCAGGGCTTGTCTCAGGCTGTTTTCAGCAGGGGAGGAGAACTGCTGACCCGGACTGGGGATATTGTTGGGCGGTGGAAAGAGCACTTTGAGGAGCTCCTGAACCCGAACAACGCGTCCTCTGTGGAAGAGGCAGAGCCAGAAGACTCAGGGGAATCTGCACCTATATCCCTGGCTGAAGTTGCTGAGGTAGTCAAAAAGCTCCTCAGTGGCAAGTCGCTGGGTGTGGATGAGATTCACTATGAGATGCTGAAGGCTCTGGACATTGTTGGGCTGTCTTGGCTGACACGCCTCTTCAGTGTCGCGTGGAGGTCGGGGTCAGTACCTGCAGAGTGGCAGACCGGGGGGGTGGTCCCCATTTTCAAGAAGGGGGACCGGAGGGTGTGCTCCAATTATCGGGGTATCACACTCCTCAGCCTCCCTGGGAAAGCTTACTCTAGGGTGCTGGAAAGGAGGCTCCGACCGACGGTCGAACTTCGGATTCAGGAGGAGCAATGTGGCTTCCGTCCTGGTCGTGGAACAGTGGACCAGCTCTTTACCTTGGCAGGGTTGCTGGCGGGGTCATGGGAGTTTGCCCATCCAGTCCACATGTGCTTTGTGGACTTGGAGAAGGCTTTCGACCGTGTCCCCCGGGGAACCCTGTGGGGTGTACTGCGGGAGTACGGGGTACCGGGGCCGTTGTTACGAGCCATCTGGTCCCTGTATAACCAAAATTAGAGCTGTGTCCGCATTCTTAGCACAAAGTCAAGCGCGTTTCCAGTGGGTGTTGGACTCCGCCAAGGTTGCCCCTTGTCACCGGTCCTGTTTGTGGTATTCATGGACAGGATCTCAAGGCGCAGCCGAGGTGAGGAGAGTGTCTGGTTTGGTGACCTCAGAATCGCATCTCTGCTTTTTGCGGATGATGTGGTTCTGCTGGCTTCATCGGACCGTGACCTTCAGCACGCACTGGAGCGGTTTGCAGCCGAGTGTGAAGCGGCTGGGATGAGAGTCAGCACCTCCAAGGCCATGGTTCTCTGCCGGAAAACGGTGGATTGCTTCCTCCGGGTTGGGAACGAGTCTTTGCCCCAAGTGAAGGAGTTCAAGTATCTCGGGGTCTTGTTCACGAGTGAAGGTAGAAGGGAGCGTGAGATCAACAGGAGGATCGGTGCAGCATCAGCAGTAATGCGGGCGTTGCACCGGACCATCGTGGTGAAGAGGGAGCTGAGCCAGAAGGCGAAGCTCTCGATTTACCGGTCGATCTACATCCCAACCCTCACCTATGGTCACAAGCTTTGGGTAGTGACCGAAAGAATGAGATCGCGTATACAAGCGGCCGAAATGAGCTTCCTCCATAGGGTGGCCGGGCTCAGCCTTAGAGATAGGGTGAGGAGCTCGGACATCCGGAGGGAGCTCGGAGTAGAGCCACTGCTCCTTCGCGTCGAAAGGAGCCAATTGAGGTGGTTCGGGCATCTGATCAGGATGCCTCCCGGGCGCCTTCCTTTGGAGGTTTTCCGGGCTCGTCCAACTGGGCGGAGACCCCGAGGGAGAACCAGAGCCCGCTGGAGAGATTACATATCTCTCTGGGCCTGGGAACGCCTCGGGATCCCCCAGGAGGAGCTGGAATGCGTTGCTGGGGAGAGGGACCCTGGAATACCCGGCTTTGCCTACTGCCACCGTGACCCGACTCCGGATAAGCGGGTGACGATGGATGGATGGATGGATGGATGGACATTTTATTATAATATACACTCAGTGGGCACTTTATTAGATATTTATTAGACTTCTACTGCTGTAGCCTATCCACTTAAAGTTATGATGGGTTGTGTGTTCAGAGATACTGTTCTGCATACCACTGTTGTAATGTGTGCTTATTTGTTATCTGTCTCGTTCCTGTCAGCTCTGTCTAGTCTGGCCCTTCTCCTCTGACGTCTCTCATTAACAAGGCGTTTCTGTTTGCAGAACTGCTGCTCACTGAAGCTCCTGACCCGTATCTACATGATTGTATGTATTGCACTGCTGCCACACCATTGGCTGATTAGTTAATGGCATGAATAAGTAGGTGCAATAAAGTAAAAGTGTTCCTAATAAAGTGATCTGTGTATAATAACCACCGTTTGACTAACTTGAAATGATAATAAAAAAAATTAAACAACGCAAATGGTCTCAAAGGTCATTGCCAGAAAAATGGCAGTGAGAATATGTCTGAAATATGGCATTTGCTCATATGAAGAGCAATCGATTGCCACTTTAAGTTGTAAGAGCTCATTCTTTAATGGCCTAAAGCTATTTTCACAGTGGGCTAATTTATTACTACCCTCATTTTGTCAAAAAATATGACGTATGTTATCATTGTGAAGACTACTGAGAATGAGAGGCGAGGTGAAAATATTAAGTTATATCTTTTATGGCTTTTTTTTGCCTTTATGTCCATGAAGTAGTTTTTAAATGTTGTGCATCATAAAATAGGACAATTTCTTGAATTTGGCCATTGTATTTGACTTTTGAAAATACCAGGTGCTTACCTATTAGCTCCTCATCTTCTTCCTCTTCTTCCTCATCTTCCTCCTCCTCCGTCGTTAACCCTGAAGAAGGAAATATATATATAAAGTACCGGGCAAAAGTCTTTGGCACCTTCAATGAAAGGTCCTAAATTCTTCCCATTCTTCAGTGTTAAAACTGCATCACTTCTCTGAGACGGCCAACGCTGTCCTGCAGTTCTATAAGAGAATCAGCAGGGAGGTTGTTCCAAGCATGTTGGAGAACTTTCCACAGTTCTTCTGCAGACTTTGGTTGGCTCCTTGCTTCTGATCTCAGACAGCCTTGATCACGTTTTTATGTAAAAAGTAGTCAATTGCTTACAGTAATATGTAACTTTTTTCAATTAAATACAAATGTCTCTGAAAAATTTAATCTTTCGGAAAATGAATATTTGGAAATATATATATATATATATATATATATATATATATATATATATATATACACACAGTGGGGCAAAAAAGTCTTTAGTCAGCCACCAATTGTGCAAGTTCTCCCACTTAAAAAGATGAGAGAGGCCTGTAATTTTCATCATAGGTACACTTCAACTATGAGAGACAGAATGGGGGGAAAGAATCGAGGAAATCACATTGTAGGATTTTTTTTTTTTTTTTTATGAATTAATTGGTAAATTCCTCTGTAAAATAAGTATTTGGTCACCTACAAACAAGCAAGATTTCTGGCTCTCACAGACCTGTAACTTCTTCTTGAAGAGGCTCCTCTGTCCTCCACTCGTTACCTGTATTAATGGCACCTGTTTGAACTCGTTATCAGTATAAAAGACACCTGTCCACAACCTCAAACAGTCACACTCCAAACTCCACTATGGCCAAGACCAAAGAGCTGTCAAAGGACACCAGAAACAAAATTGTAGACCTGCACCAGGCTGGGAAGCCTGAATCTGCAATAGGTAAGCAGCTTGGTGTGAAGAAATCAACTGTGGGAGCAATTATTAGAAAATGGAAGACATACAAGACCACTGATAATCTCCCTCGATCTGGGGCTCCATGCAAGATCTCACCCCGTGGGGTCAAAATGATCACCAGAACGGTGAGCAAAAATCCCAGAACCACACGGGGGGACCTAGTGAATGACCTGCAGAGAGCTGGGACCAAAGTAACAAAGGCTACCATCAGTAACACACTACCCCGCCAGGGACTCAAATCCTGCAGTGCCAGACTTGTCCCTCTGCTTAAGCCAGTACATGTCCAGGCCCGTCTGAAGTTTGCTAGAGAGCATTTGGATGATCCAGAAGAGGATTGGGAGAATGTCATATGGTCAGATGAAACCAAAATAGAACTTTTTGGTTAAAACTCAACTTGTCGTGTTTGGAGGAGAAAGAATGCTGAGTTGCATCCAAAGAACACCATACCTACTGTAAAGCATGGGGGTGGAAACATCATGCTTTGGGGCTGTTTTTCTGCAAAGGGACCAGGACGCCTGATCCGTGTAAAGGAAAGAATGAATGGGGCCATGTATCGTGAGATTTTGAGTGAAAACCTCCTTCCATTACCAAGGGCATTGAAGATGAAACGTGGCTGGGTCTTTCAGCATGACAATGATCCCAAACACACCGCCCGGGCAACGAAGGAGTGGCTTCGTAAGAAGCATTTCAAGGTCCTGGAGTGGCCTAGCCAGTCTCCAGATCTCAACCCCATAGAAAAACTTTGGAGGGAGTTGAAAGTCCGTGTTGCCCAGCGACAGCCCCAAAACATCACTGCTCTAGAGGAGATCTGCATGGAGGAATGGGCCAAAATACCAGCAACAGTGTGTGAAAACCTTGTGAAGACTTACAGAAAACGTTTGACCTCTGTCATTGCCAACAAAGGGTATATAACAAAGTATTGAGATTAACTTTTGTTATTGACCAAATACTTATTTTCCACCATAATTAGCAAATAAATTCTTTAAAAATCAGACAATGTGATTTTCTGGATTTTTTTTTTTCTCATTTTGTCTCTCATACCTATGATGAAAATTACAGGCCTCTCATCTTTTTAAGTGGGAGAACTTGCACAATTGGTGGCTGACTAAATACTTTATTGCCCCACTGTATATATATATATATATATACTGTATATATAAACACATAACCTTCCACAAATAATTTTAGTTATGGAACTATTTTTATTAGTCATGTTCTAGTCAGCTTGCTTCTTCATAGGTGAAAACATTCAAACAGGGGGAGGCCTGTAGCGTACTGGTTAAGGTAAACAACTGGGACACACAAGGTCAGTGGTTCTAATCCCGGTGTAGCCACAATAAGATCCGCACAGCCGTTGGGCCCTTGACCAAGGCTCTTAACCCTGCATTGCTCCAGGGGAGGATTGTCTCCTGCTTAGTCTAATCAACTGTACATTGCTCTGGATAAGAGCGTCTGCCAAATACCAATAATGTAATTCAACAACTTCAAAATGCTTCAATGTAGCCCAAGACTCCAAAAGCACATCAATTTATCCAACCTAGGTTCCTGTTCTGATGCTGTGCGGCTCCCTGGCTCTGTTTGTCTATTAGACAAAATACATTTATCAGATTTGCTAACAACAAACCAGTGGCTTTTTGCATGAACTTAGTTTGCTCATGATCAACAAAATTATGTTAAATTCTTATCTTTAATTATGTTTTCCTGCTTACCAGTGACCTGCATTCTACTTACCAACTAAATTGTATTTAAAATACCAGCACTATATTGATGTTCAATGCAGCAAGATAAGATTTTAAATTAGGTGATCAATATTTTAAAAAAATTCTATCTAACCAAACACATAAAGTTTGCTTTGTTTAGGAAAACAATTGCCTTGAAATATGAGATTCTAGTACACAAAAGATGACGATTAAACAGATAAAAGAGATACTTTGTGCACCTTTAAAAACGTGTGCTCCTGTTAGCTAGCTAGCTACTGACCTGCCTGAGTTATTATTGCTGTATGAAGACAACAACACATAACTGAACACTGGTGTGAAGCAAAGTGTTAAATAAATTGAAATAGGAGAAAACATGTAAACACCTACCTTTCTTTTTTTTCTTTTTTTCTCGTTTTTCTTTTTGTGCTGTTTTTATCCAGCAAACAGCCGGAATGCAGCTTAAAACTGCAAAAACTGCAGCAGCCATGGTTAAACCCAGGACACACCAATGTAAGGTGGAAAAACCTGTGACAGATATTTCAGTGAATCTGAGGCCCACACCCATCTCTATCCCCATTCCCCCTGTGGTCGGACACTGTTAATCATGTTAAAATAATCATGTTATTAAGCATTCAATAATTCATAATTGGTCATCAATAATAACATATGGCTGAGGTCTTTAGATACAGGTGAGATTTGTTTAGAAGAGTTCAGTCATTTAGCAGATTTTCTTGTCCAGAGTGACTTACATTGTAACAGAACCAGAAGTGAATTTAGCTGATTAATATGAGCAACAGTACCAGACCTGGCCCAGTTAACTATGCCAATCAAGAACCAAAATACAAATTCTGAATCTGTACAGATCACATTCATAACAACCCCTAAGAAGAGAACCCTAAAGCTACAAGGATACCATAGCTTCTTCAGGCTAGCTCAGAAATTTTCCCAATAACATTGAACTGTAAGGTGCACGTATATGAGGACAGTGATCTGAATTAATTACACACTGCACATGAGACCAGGTAGCGCTCGCTAGATCTAAATAACATGGGCCAGATTGGTGTAAGGGAGGCACTCCAAAGATCTTCATTAGCCCTGGATTTCTTTTGAAGTTCTCTTGAGGGGGAGTTATAAAATGTCAATCCAAAATGTTTTTGTATTAATAACTGCCACATTTCATACCTTTTCACACTGTCACTCTTGTAGCAATATCAATCGAATGTGTTCTCGCACTCTGCTACACTATTTGCTGTTTGGTGTAACAATCCCACAAAATATTCAAATATGTCGCAGACACAGGCACTTGCAAGATGACTGTGGAGGCACCCAATATCTTTAAAAAATAGGTTTGATATGTTGATGAATATTATTGTGTCAGATGACATCATTGGCTGTCTCTAAGAGGCGTTCTTTCTCCAAAATATGCTACCGCTGGATTATCTTCTAAGAAACAGAAGCACTCGATGTGCTTCGTCTCGAATGGAACTCTGGTATTTGTGAAAACGACCTGTAGTGACCACCAGTCACCACAGGTGTTGCCAAATCCTCCAAAACGGAAAAATGAAGGACAGACTTTAAGCTAAGAAAGCCACCATGCATGCTGAAGAGCCCTTAAACCAGGACTGAATCATGAAGGAACTAAAAACACAACAATGACGTGAGAACAGATTTCAGGCAGAAGCATATGCTTTTATAACTTGATGATTTGATCGTATTCACCATTTTTTTTTATTTTAGGTACACTGTATGGTCTGTTAGACTGTAATGTTACACATAATGCTATGACAAAATATACTGGATGATAAAATGCAAAGCATTTTCAAAGCATAAATATATAATTATTAAAACATCGGTATTTCACTATTAAAACACAATATGCTCTGTGCTTTACCCTTTTCTAGTTAATTTACATTTTGGAGTGAATTTCTGTGTAAGAGACCCAACCAGTTATTTTCAGATGATTGCATACAGTATGTGATCATGCTACTTCATACTTACCCTGTTCTTGTAGCCAAGCTGTTGCATTGACTGATTCTCTGTATGTATGGACTGTGCACATGAATTCCCCTCTGTCTTCAGTTTTTACATCCCTCAGTTTCATTGAGAAGTTGCCTTTGGGAATCTCCTCACTGAAGAACTCAGCACGCCCTCTGAATCTCTCAGGCTGTGACTCCGGTCTGTACTGCCCCCCCATAAACAGCAGCACCTGGATTTCTTCATTTGTCTTCATCCACTCTACTTCTAACTCTCTGAGAGGAACATGGGTGTCCACTGAGCAGTTCAGAATCACATCTTCACCAGCATATGCAAATACAGGCACGTCTGCACCAGTCACCACCAGCCACTCTGAAAAACACAAGTAACTTTTTCATTTGCATTTCATTTTGAATAGGGTGTCCCACATGTTACTCCTTTCATTGCTCCTTCGTACAAGTAAGCTAACACGTCCTGTTCATTTTACAGTTATTTTTCAGCAAAATGGCAAATTCAGTTTGTTGAATGTGATATTAAAATAGGTAGCCTGTAGCCTAGTGGCTATGGTACGTGACTGGGCCCTGGAAGGTTGGTGATTCAAGTCCTGGTGTAGCCACAATAAGATGCATGCAGCTGTTGGGCACTTGAGCAAGGCCCTAACCCCGCATTGCTCCAGGGACAATGTCCTCTGCTTAGCCAACTGTAAGTTGCTTTGGATAAAAGTGTCAGAAAATATCAATGTATTATTATACTAAAGAGCTTCTCAAAATTTCAGACCGAATGCATAAAAAAACAAAAAACAGAGCTGTATTGTATTTGAAAAAGGGGGTGGGGGTACTTACCAGTATCTATTTTCACCTTTGCTTCACTAGACTCGCGTGCAGTGTGAACTACACACTTGTACATTCCTTTGTCTTCGGTGGTTACATTCCTAAGCAGCAGAGAGAAGTTTCCTTTGGAGATTTCTTCAGTGAAAAACTCGGCCCTGCCGCTGTACGCTGGGCTCTGTGATTCTGGCCGACGCTTTCCTTCCAGGAACAGATGCACCAGGCTTCCAGAATCTTCTCTCATCCACTGCACCTGCAGCTCACGCAGAGGTATTGGGGTATCCACAGAGCAGGGCAACGTCACAGACGCCCCCAGCTGGACATGTAGTGGCATCGCAGGACCTCGCACTGACAACCCTGAGACCAGAACAGATCACTTTGAAAATCCGTTAGAATACGTGCAAACCTCCGTTTCATTTCATGAGCACGTTATGAAACTAAACATAGTCTAGAATATAAATCGAGTCACGTAGCAATACATTTGTTATGTTAATTGAGGAATAAATAAACAGGAACTTAATGAAAAATGAAACTAAATTATTTCAGAAATAATGATGTAGCAATCGAAACGTTTTTAAATAGGTTAATAGTGTGTCGACATACACAGATGATTAATTCCAGAAAATCACGAAAAATTCGTTTAAATTTTATATGACATATTGTTCCTATAAAACACTATCGCCGTACTATCACATGGCAATTACCTGCGGTCCTGATAGCGCAGATCAACGAAAGAAACAAACAGAGAACTCTCATCTTGATCTTCATCATTAGGTCTACATAAATCTACATAAGTTCATGAAAACTCGAAAGTAATTAAGCTAGGCTACTAAAAGTGAATTAGACTAAGATAAGATGCTTACTCATACGTTCTTACAACGCAAGATAAAAATTATTCGTTTAAGTTTTACTTTCACTTGTGTCTACCATGCCTTGTAGCCGACATCGCCCTCTAACGTACAGAAAAATACTTGCACGCAAAATTATCAACTTGATAAAGACGTTTTGAATATCCGTGTTAGCCGAAATGTTTGTGTGCACCTGTTGTCGGGAAGGAGACGGACATTTTGTATAAAAATTACGCGACTAACAAAATCACAAATTATATTAATCTAGAAAAATAAGCTTTAAGTGAAATGTTTGCATTTTCTGAAAGCCTCAAAAGACAGGAAATTAAATTCATGTATCCGCACAGATCTTACAGTCTACTGTACGGTAAACATGTGTCCACCACTGGGCAGATTGATTAAGATTGAAACCTCTCAAATAATTCATAATCTTAGAGTAGGCTAGTGCACTGTAAAATGTATTGGCACATTTTGCAGTGTTCATGTTATTCTTCTCCTCAGATTGAAACAAGCCTGTACATATTGGTATTAATGCTGGTGTACCGAGGCAGGGATTGCCTTAAATATGGCCAAATAATTTGTTTTTATTCTAAACTTCTAGTTGTCTTCTGGTAAAAAATATACGTTGTCCATCATCCATCCATCCATCATCACCCGCTTATCCGGAGTCGGGTCGCGGGGGCAGTAGGCAAAGCCGGGTATTCCAGGCGTCCCTCTCCCCAGCAACGCATTCTAGCTCCTCCTGGGGGATCCCGAGGCGTTCCCTGGCCAGGAGAGATATATAATCTCTCCAGCGGGCTCTGGGTCTCCCTCGGGGTCTCCGCCCAGTTGGACGAGCCCGGAAAACCTCCAAAGGGAGGCGCCCGGGAGGCATCCTGATCAGATGCCCGAACCACCTCAATTGGCTCCTTTCGACGCGAAGGAGCAGCGGCTCTACTTCGAGCTCCCTCCGGATGTCCGAGCTCCTCACCCTATCTCTAAGGCTGAGCCCGGCCACCCTATGGAGGAAGCTCATTTCGGCCGCTTGTATACGCGATCTCGTTCTTTCGGTCACTACCCAAAGCTCGTGACCATAGGTGAGGGTTGGGACGTAGATCGACCAGTAAATCGAGAGCTTCGCCTTCCGGCTCAGCTCTTTCTTCACCACGACGGTCCGGTGCAACGCCCGCATTACTGCTGACGCTGCACCGATCCGCCTGTCGATCTCACGCTCCCTTCTACCCTCACTCGTGAACAAGACCCCGAGATACTTGAACTCCTTCACTTGGGGCAAAGACTCATTCCCAACCCGGAGGGAGCAATCCACCGTTTTCCGGCAGAGAAGGTGCTGACTCTCATCCCGGCCGCTTCACACTCGGCTGCAAACCGCTCCAGTGCGTGCTGAAGGTCACGGTCCGATGAAGCCAGCAGAACCACATCATCCGCAAAAAGCAGAGATGCGATTCTGAGGTCACCAAACCGGACACTCTCCTCACCTCGGCTGCGCCTTGAGATCCTGTCCATGAATACCACAAACAGGACCGGTGACAAGGGGCAACCTTGGCGGAGTCCAACACCCACCGGAAACGTGCTTGACTTTGTGCCGAGAATGCGGACACAGCTCTCACTTTGGTTATACAGGGACCTGATGGCTCGTAACAACAGCCCCGGTACCCCATACTCCCGCAGTACACCCCCCAGGGTTCCCCGGGGGACACGGTCGAAAGCCTTCTCCAAGTCCACAAAGCACATGTGGACTGGATGGGCAAACTCCCATGACCCCGCCAGCAACCCTGCCAAGGTAAAGAGCTGGTCCACTGTTCCACGGCCAGGACGGAAGCCACATTGCTCCTCCTGAATCCGAGGTTCGACCGTCGGTCGGAGCCTCCTTTCCAGTACCCTAGAGTAAGCTTTCCCAGGGAGGCTGAGGAGTGTGATACCCCGGTAATTGGAGCAAACCCTCCGGTCCCCCTTCTTGAAAATGGGGACCACCACCCCGGTCTGCCACTCTACAGGTACTGTCCCCGATCTCCACGCGACACTGAAGAGGCGTGTCAGCCAAGACAGCCCAACAATGTCCAGAGCCTTCAGCATCTCAGGGCGAATCTCATCTACACCCGGCGACTTGCCACTGAGGAGCTTTTTGACTACCTCAGCAACTTCCGCCAGGGATATAGGTGCAGATTCCCCCGAGTCTTCAGGCTCTGCCTCTTCCACAGAGGACGTGTTGTTCGGGTTCAGGAGCTCCTCGAAGTGCTCTTTCCACCGCCCGACAATATCCCCAGTCCGGGTCAGCAGTTCTCCTCCCCTGCTGAAAACAGCCTGAGACAAGCCCTGCTTTCCCTTTCTGAGTTGTCGGATGGTTTGCCAGAACTTCCTCGAGGCAAACCGAAAGTCCTTCTCCATAGCCTCCCCGAACTCCTCCCATACCCAGGTTTTTGCTTCAGCGACTGCCGAAGCTGCAGCCCTTCTGGCCACCCGGTACCTGTCTGCTGCTTCAGGGGACCCCCAGGCCAGCCAAGCCCGAAAGGCCTCCTTCTTCAGCTTGACGGCCTCCCTCACCGCTGGTGTCCACCAGCGGGTTCTTGGGTTGCCCCCCCGACAGGCACCGATGACCTTCTGGCCACAGCTCCTGCTTGCCGCCTCTGCAATGGAGGCTTTGAACATGGCCCACTCGGACTCCATGTCCCCAGCTTCCCCCGGGATGCGTGAGAAGTTCTTTCGGAGGTGGGAGTTGAAGACCTCGCAAACAGGGGCCTCCGCCAGACGTTCCCAGTTCACCCTCACTACACGTTTGGGTTTACCGGGTCTGTCAGGCAGCCTCCCCGGCCACTTGATCCAACTCACCACCAGGTGGTGATCAGTTGACAGCTCTGCTCCTCTCTTCACCCGAGTGTCCAAGACATACGGCCGCAGGTCTGATGATACGACCACAAAGTCGATCATCGATCTTTGGCCTAAGGTGCTCTGGTACCAAGTACACTTATGAGCTACCTTATGCTCGAACATGGTGTTTGTTATCGACAATCCATGACCAGCACAGAAGTCCAATAACAAAACACCGCTTGGGTTCAGATCAGGCAGGCCGTTCCTCCCAATCACCCCCCTCCAGGTTTCTCCGTCATTGCCCACGTGAGCGTTGAAGTCGCCCAGCAGAACTATGGAGTCTCCGGGTGGCACCCTTTCCGGGATGCCACCCAGTGACTCCAAGAAGGCCGAATACTCTGAACTGCCATTTGGCGCATAAGCACAAATGACAGTCAGAGCCTTCCCCCCAGCGACATGTAGTCGCAGAGAGGCGACCCTCTCGTTCCCCGGGTGGAACTCCAACACAGTGGCGCTCAGCCGGTGGCTTGTGAGTATCCCCACACCCGCCCGGCACCTCTCACCTTGAGCAACTCCAGAAAAGAACAGAGTCCAGCCCCTCTCCAGGAGTTTGGTTCCGGAACCAGTACTGTGCGTGGAGGTGAGCCCAACTATGTCTAGTTGGTACCGCTCCGCCTCCCGCACTAGCTCCGGTTCCTTCCCCACCAGAGAGGTGACGTTCCACGTCCCCAGAACCAGTCTGCGACGCCGACGATCAGCACGCCCAGATCCCCGCCTTTGCCTACTGCCCGTTGGGCAAAGCACCCGACTCCGATGCCGACCCCTGCAGGTGGTGAGCCCACAGGGCGGCGACCCCACGTGACCAGTTCGGGCTGTGCCCGGCCGGGCCCCATGGGATAAGGCCCGGCCACCAGACGCTCGCCGACGAGCTCCCCTCCCGGGTCTGGCTCCAGCAGGGGGCCCCGGTTTCCCTTTTCCGGGCGAGGTAACTGGGTCTTTGTGTGGCTGTGTCATGGGAGTCTTTGAATCACTCTTAGTCCGGCCCCTCCCCCGGGACCAATTTGCCTTGGGAGACCCTACTGGGGGCTAACAGTGCCCCCGACAACCTAGCTCCCAGGATCACCGGGACACACAAACCCCTCCACCACGTTAAGTTGGCGATTCCTCGGAGGGGTTGTCATGCGTTGTCATATATGTTGTCATGCATGATATACAATGTGATTCGGATTAGTCATTTGAAGGCCCCTGTCTGCTAAAACAGGCAGTGTGGCATGTAAAATGGACTGGGATGCTCTGAGTCGGCTGTATGCCTGTTTTAGCTCCGTGAATTTGGCAAATGTTGCTGGCCACAATTGGAGACTTCCGGTTCGCATTTATCAAAATAAAAGTTCGGTGAATAAAATTATTTATGAACTGTAATTTTGTCAATTTTAATTGTTAAATTAATACAGATGGATATGATTGTGATGTATTTGCAGAGAATATAAAATTGTGCACAAATTTCAATAAAAACTGTTTGCCACCTGTTGTTGCTGTCTGTCAGGTGTGGTATGGGCATGCATTGCCATAGACTGTCAATTCAGAAGCAGCTCATTTGCATAGCTCATAACTCAAAAACTATGAATTGTTTCAAAATGAAAGGGGGTATACATTTGTTAGCTGGACCCATATCGCAAATGAGCTGCTTGTGAATTGACATTCTATGGCAACGTATGGCCTCCCCACACTAGAAACACAGCAACAATTGCTTGGAAAAGGATTTCACAGAAAGGACTGTTTATTATTAAAGATATGGGTCCAGCCAACAAATGTATACCACCTTTCATTTTGTAACAATTAATAGTTTTTGATTTATGAGCTATGCAAAAGAGTTGGGTGGCAACTGACAGTCAATAGCAACGTATGGCCACCCCACACTAGAAACATGGATCATGGATCAACATGGATCAACAGTTAGCGGCAATGTACAATTACACATGGGAATATTTTAAATATTGTAATACACTCAAAGGCCATAACTTCATGATACACAACAAATTAACCTGGCCTGTTAATTTCACAATGTCGTCTTCATGATATAGAATGATTTTCTTTTGTGTAATTAAGAATATTGCTAACTGTTACATGTTAACATGCTATGCAGGAGTTAGTCAGTAATAACATCTTACTACCAAAGTAGTTAAAAAGGAAACTACAGAGGTATAGCTGCAACTTAATGTAACATGCGACCAAATGTTTCTGTGCCAAAAGTGATGATTCACCACATTAAAGCAGACAAGTCTTCTTTTATTTTTTTATTTTATTAATTTGAATAATTGTTATCAGGCTTTAAGTAATACTCATCAGCAGAGGGAGCGGTTTTCAGGTGGATTCTTAGTTCATATTTTTCAGCCATAAACAGGCTGGGCACTCAGTGGGGGGAGGAGGAATAGTAGTGCAAAAAGCCTGTGATTAATATATAAGGCAAGGTGTTTTTATAGGATGAAACACGAAACACTTATATTCTCATATTGTTGTACTGTTCTTGTACAGGTCTGTGGTATACATACATTTATACGCTGCCCCATGTTTGGCAGGTTTGATTTTGGCTGAAGTTTTATCAAGTATACACCCATACTTCCTGCTCATCGGTCTGCAGGTATACAAGTACTGTGTGTGTGTGTGTGTGTGTGTGTGTGTTGT
This sequence comes from Conger conger, assembly GCF_963514075.1. Lineage (NCBI taxonomy): Eukaryota > Metazoa > Chordata > Actinopteri > Anguilliformes > Congridae > Conger > Conger conger. The sequence goes on along the minus strand of NC_083771.1, from coordinate 45,766,956 downwards.
GTCAATGTTTGTATATGTGAAGTGTGTTTGCATGTGTGTACTTGTACACTGTACAAATATTTCCGCAAATATTTCCGCACTGATTACAGTTTACTCAAAACACTCGAACAGCAAAGGATGTTATCATGAACTACCGCACCATGTAATAATAATAATACATTTTATTTATAGAGTGCTTTTCAAGGTACTCAAAGACACTTTACATAAAAGTGATGCAATGATTAAAATACAATTAAATGGCACAAAAAAAGAGAGTATAAACAGAGACATTAAATCAGACATTAAAAGCAGCTCTAAAAAGGTGAGCTTTGAGGGATGTTTTTAAAATGGAGTGAGAGGAAGAGTCACGGATGGATTTGGGGAGAGAGGTCTAGAGGGAGGGGGCAGTGATGGAGAAGGCCCTGTCTCCCAGGTCCAGGGCTTGGTCCCGCACGAGGGGCCTATTTAGCTTTGCCCCTCAAACTACTGCAGGGACGTTCAGTACACTTCCAACCTCAGCACCCCTTTCCTGTCTTTCCCTCACAGCTGCATGCCAACCTTGCCTTTTAGACACTGTTCCCCACGACACCTCTGTGAATCGAGCTATAGTCAACACTGGAGCTCCTGACAAACTTCCCCAACAACCACCCCCCTTTCAAGCTCACCGAAGCCTGGTCTTCCAGCCATGGTTGCCACAATTACAGGCAACGAGTTCTACCAAGCATTGGTATCTGTGACCCTCACTGCTCTTACCTTCTCAGTCAAGGGAGAAAAACACACGTGCTGACCAGACCAGTAATCGTCTGAATTGTTTGGATTTTAATACTTTTCTATGCTTTACTGAGCTTGTTTGGTGTATTGTAATCTATACTCTCTCAAAAACGACAAACCCTGCCTTGGTTGGCTCAATTGCACCAGGCAGTATCAATGGAGCACAGAAAAGTATTTGAATACAACACAATTACATATTTGATGCAGGTTCGGTGCAGACCCCCCACCTGCTCTGCTTTAAAACACGTCACATGACGTGAGAAGATATTTATTAATGTTTTACATTTTTTATTTTTTTGAAAGTGAATAGAATTATAATTTATGGGTAATATTTTGTCTGTCATTCAAAGCCTTTTAATTAAGAGAACAGAGTTTTGTTGACACATTTGTTTTCTTTAAATAATCTCCCTTAACAAACTAGAGGATGACATTCTATCAGTTGCCTTTTGGTAGTGACAAGAAATGAATAAGTCATTACTTAGTAAAGTTAATCAGGCTAAGATGGATCCCACATAAGCATAGCAGTGAGACATTATGCCATGATCTAATAGCCTGATAACAGCTACAGCTATCAGAGGAGCTGTCGATTGGCCTAGTAACGTTGCATGTAGAAGCTACCACTCCTAAGGGATAGTTCGGGGAACACGCCTAGAAAAGTAAACAGCTTTAGTAAGGTATACCTTTCGAGTCTTCGTAAAATGCTAAGAGACACCGTTATCGGCTCAGACTGATCAAAGCTGACAGGAAGGTGACAGTAATGCAAATAACCACACATTACAACAGTAGTGTGCAGAAGAGCATCTCTGAACACACAATGCATCAAACATCTAAGTGGATAGGCTACAGCAACAGAAGACTTAATAAGTCTATGAATTTACTATTAAACTATTAACATGAATTTATTATTAAAGTATTGTATTATGGCGGCACGGATGGTGCAGTGGGTAGCACTGCCGCCTCACAGCAAGGAGGTCCTGGGTTCGAATCCCTGTCGGCTGGGGCCTCTCTGTGTGGAGTTTGCATGTTCTCCCTGTGTCTGCGTGGGTTATGTGTCTCCAGTTTCCTCCCACAGTCCAAAGACATGCAGGTTAGGCTGATTGGAGAGTCTAAATTGCCCATAGGTATGAGTGTGTGAGTGAATGGTGTGTGTGCCCTGCGATGGACTGGCGACCTGTCCAGGGTGTATTCCTGCCTTTCGCCCAATGTATGCTGGGATAGGCTCCAGCCCCCCTGCGACCCTGTTCAGGATAAGCGGGTTCAGATAATGGATGGATGAATGGAAGTATTGTAATGTTTTACAAAATCACACAATACAAATTCAAAACAGGTAACCTCAATTTATTAACATAACTCTGCCATTATGCACCATTGAAGCTTGTGCAGATTTCCTTTAAGCTGACTTTATGTGCTCTGTAAAACAGAAAAAGGCAGTAGAAAAATAAAGGGAAAATTAATTAATCATCAGCATTAACTAAAGCTATGTTCCCTAGCTGGGCTTTCACAGGAATGCGAGTGAAATGTTCCGGAGAAAAACAAGCATCCATGATCACCCTGCTTTCAGACAAAGCAGGAACATGTTTTCAGCATGGAGCAGTATTAGCAAGGAAAGGGAGAACTGATATTTACAGATGAATGATGTCAGAATTCAGTGTACCAATTAGCAAAGAACAATACTGCAAAGTGCATTGTGGGTCCTCAGAATTTGGCCTGAAGACAGTCCTTATTTTGACAACAAAGGATCCTTTATATCTCACTGAGACCATCGTCTGTTCCCTGTTAAAAAAAAACATTAACAAAACAATAACACAGATGCTGAAATTATATGATGTGCGTAAACAGGATATCAGTCAACCTACAATGAACTAGTAGATATCTGAATATTCAGAGATACAGTATGCACATACAGCAGAATTACTGTGAGGGAATGTTTCCATTTGATTGCAAACAAAGTCTTATTATTATGTACACACAGAAAGGAAATTTTACATTTCAAATAAAAACCAAGCTATACTGAACAAAGTGTACATTTGTGCAATCTCTTTGAATATTCAGATATTCCGACTTGTGCCTACTTTCCAACATGAAGTTTAAATAAAGCATTGTATGTATAATTTCAGTATTCCTCCTTGCAGTGGTTACAGGCAGCTCATGAGATGATCTGTTGCTCTCTGCCTGCCTGGAGCCCAGCCATCAGACAGAAGGTATTACATTATAGGCATTTGTGTGACGTACAGTTGATTAGACTAAGCAGGAGACAACCCTCCCCTGGAGCAATGCAGGGTTAAGGGCCTTGATCAAGGGCCCAATGGCTGTGCGGATCTTATTGTGGCTACACCGGGGATCGAACCACCGACCTTACGGGTCCCAGTCATGTACCTTAACCACGATGCTACAGGCCGCCTAAATAGATTAATCATATGCACAGCTGCCTGCAACCACTACAAAGAGAAACAATATTGTAATTACACATGATATACATAGTTTAAATGTGAACTTCATGTTGAAAATGTACACATGAACATGAATATGTCAGAATATCTGAATATTCAAACCAAATTAACACATGTACACTTTGATTCGAGTCAGTGTAGCAGGGTTTTTTTGGTTTTGATTTAATTGGTTTTGATGTTTTTTCACTTTACTGTGTATACATGCGTTTTTATGTTTGTCCATTAATACACAATAATAAGACTTTATTTGGTTTCAAATCAGACCCCAGAATCAGCCACAGAATCTTTCAACATCCATCAGAACCTTCATTCTGCACTTCTGCACTCTTCAAATTCAAGTTTTCAATCTGAAAGTTTCCTGGAGTCAGTTATCTACTATTTGGTTGATTTTGAAGTTTGCTTGGGATCATTAGCTTGATTGAAAACTTCAGCTGAGGCCCAGATTGAGCTTCTTGTTTTTTTCACCCCTGGTCCTGTTAAACTCAGTTCTGTACTAAAAATACTAGATGGGCTAAAAGCTAAAATGACCTACACTGCTGTGTAGAAGAATAGCATCAGATCTATGTACCATATTTCTCAGTATGCTTCGCAAATGCATCTTCTCCACTGTGTTTCTACACTAGAAACTGTGCAAGTGACTAGTAATGCCCCCTTGTGGACAGACTGATTCAGAAAATGCCTCTTGTCTGTGTGTTGAGAGACATACTGTACCTTCTTTTCAGCTTCCCTTGGAACCTACAAAGAGACAATATATTGAAATGATACATGATGATACACATCACTTTGATGTGAGGATTTAGTGCTGGAAACCTAAATGTAAATAGAGTCAGAGTATTTGAATATTCAGAGAAGCACACAGATACATTTTGATTCGAGTCAGTGCAGCAGGGGTTTTTTCGTTTTTGCTTTATTTATCTGGTCTGGCAAATTCAACTTCTTCACTTCACATGTTTCTACACTAGAAACTGCTATTAGGCATCTTGAGGACTGCAGTAATGCCCCCTTGTGGACAGATTGACTCATAGATAAATCAGGTGCAAGTCTGGAGACTTTTCCAAATCAAATTAACTACATTTTCACCAAGTTATGGTTGGTGAGCTCTCCTCTTATCACAATCCTCTTTTTCTGAGATGATGTACACTTCAGCCTCGACAGTTCTTTTATTCTAAGTGAAAATCAAATGACTGTTACAATAAACTGCGGAAGGAATTTAAAGACAAAGACAAAACACCACTAATTTAGCTTTTACATTATGACTTCATTTTACACAACTAGGCTTACAACTATACTAAGAGCAAACAGCTAATACATCGTTCTAATTTTCAAACATTAAGCTTTTAACATAGTACAGTGTATTCTAAAAAAAATACCTATAAAGTGACTGTAAAGGTCAATTGTGAATGGCTTCAGACTGTATTGTCTGGGGTTATTATCTTCTATGTTAAGCATCAGCAACAGCAGAGAAATTGCACTGGAATACTAACTTGCCCCCTTGCATGTTTGGGGACTGTGGTGGCCATTCCAGAATCTTCATCCGTTTTTTCCTGGACGTACTTCATGGTTGATTTTGAGGTATGCTTTGGATCATTGTCTTGATGGAATACTCAACCTCTCCCCAACTTCAATGTCTGGACTGACCTTTGAACATTAGCCTCTAGAATTTATTGATATTTGGAGGAATCCATTCTTCCTTCCACTCGCACAATATTTCCTGAGCCCCCAGCTGCCACAAAAGCCCAAAGCATAATGGATCCACCTCCATGCTCAACAGTTGGCAAGGTGTTCTTCTCTACAAAGGCGTGACCATTTTTCCTTCTAACATACAGTACTGTGCAGAAGTCTTAGGTACCCTAGACTTTATTATATATACAGTACATTTCATTTTGTGTGTGTGTTAGTATAAAAACACATTTGAGATTTCCAAATATTCGTTTTCCAAAAGATTTAATTTTACAGAGACATTTTTGTATTTAATTTTAAAAAGTAACATATTACTGTAAGCAATTGACTACTTTTTACACAAAAACTTGATCAAGGCTGTCTGAGATCAGAAGCAAGGAGCCAAACAAAGTCTGCAGAAGAACTGTGGCAAGTTCTCCAACATGCTTGGAATAACCTCCCCGCTGATTGTCTTAGCCAACACTGTCCTGCAGTTCTATATCTGAGAAGTGATGCAGTTTTAACACCGAAGGGTGGCCACAAAAAATATTGATTTGATTCAGTTTTTAACTATTCTGCCAATTTACTAAAATGTCATGTAAAATGTATAGTATGTTTATTTAGGACCTTTTATTGAATTATTTTTGAAAGAATCTTATCTGTACAGAATGTTATACAGGTGCCTAAGACTTTTGCACAGTACCGTATGTATTTTTGAATAAATGACATTAACATCCAGGATATTTAATGAGGTTACAATGGATTAAGCTGTTTCAAGTAAAGAATTGAGCTCATTTTGCCAAAATCCCTGCTGACTGCTGTTGGGGAAAATTCCCTTTGGGTTAGGAGCGACTTCATGCAAGCAACCTTTCCCGTTTAAAAGAACCCAGTTCTTTCACAGCAAGGAGAATTTCAATAATACAAACTTTATTAACCCTATAACAAAGCACGGAGAATGCCTCACACCAATGTGAGAAAACACTCTAGATTTTAGCAGACAGGGTGTCAATTCTTATACCATTACACATCCTAAGTTATCGCATGCATGCATTACGGTGAAAGCCAATCATCTTCACACAGTGTTTCAGTACTTTTCCATCACGCGTTGTACTCCTGGGCCCACATCTGTTACATTTATCATCCGTGGTTCCTCCTTAGTCCGGTTCAGGAGGAACTGACCTTGGGTGCGATTCCTCCTCAGTATTTTGTATCATAATCAAGCACATGAGCGCACCCAACAACGGGAGTGTTCTGCTTTATCTCCTGCACGTATGCCTATATGATGTAAGCTGTGGCAGAGCACTCACCCCTCCCTTACATTTTTGCTGGTTATCTGTCACAAGCACAATTTATTATTTTAAACAATTTTCTCACTATATGCATTGTACATATCTGGATACATTGTACTACATTATATTTTATGCCCAGTGTGGGAGAAAAATATAATATAGTACAATGTATCCAGATATGTACAATGCATATAGTGAGAAAATTGTTTAAAATAAAAAATTGTGCTTGTGACAGATAACCAGCAAAAATGTAAGGGAGGGGTGAGTGCTCTGCCACAGCTTACGTCATATAGAAAAATACATGGCCTGTAAGCAACAGCTGAACAAAGTGTCAGATGTGCTTACAGGCCAAACCCTCAGCTGTGGTGCCAGTGAGCCAGACACAGCTGTAAGGCCCAGACCTGGGCCCGGAAATGGACCCAGTGCGTTTAAAAAAAGGACACAGCTTTACCCCACAGCAGCATCCAAAACTACAGTGACGGGAACGTTGAGATTCTTCAGTGCCTCCGCCATTTGTTTCCTGCAACAGAAAAAAATACAAAATAACCCCTGCAAAATAGTCCCTGCATTTAACCAGAGTGATTTGACCATAAAATGTGACCATGAAAGGGGACACGTGTGTGTGTGTCTTTTCCTGTTTGGTGACACTGCAGGCTTGCTCCGAGTGTGTGGTTGTTTGCGCGAGAGAGAATGTGAGTGTGTGTGTGTGCGTGCGTGTGTGTAGCCCCCCTGCTAGACCCCCATCAGTCTGGCTTCAGATCGGGCCACTCGACAGAGACTGCGCTCCTCTCCGTCAGTGAGTCACTCCATGCCGCGCGAGCAGCCTCCCTCTCCTCTGTCCTCATTCTTCTAGATCTCTCTGCTGCCTTTTGACACTGTGGATCACTCCATCCTCCTGTCCGCCCTGTCAGCAACGGGCATCTGTGGCACAGCCCTGGACTGGATTGAGTCCTACCTCTCTGGTCGCTTCTTCCAGGTTGCCTGGGCTGGTATGGTATCGACACCTCGGCCCCTTGCCCCAGGAGTTCCCCAGGGCTCAGTCCTAGGCCCGCTTCTTTTTTCTCTTTACACTCGTTCCCTTGGCCCTGTGATCACTGCACACAGGCTATCCTACCGCTGCTATGCGGACGTTACCCAACTCTTCATCTCTTTCCCACCATCTGATACACAGGTTTCTGCCCGTATCTCTGCTTGCCTGAGTGACATCCAGAGCTGGATGGACAACCACCATCTAAAGCTCAACCCAGGTAAGACTGAAATGATATTCATCCCTGCTAATACCTCTCCCCATCTGGATCTCTCCATTTCCCTCGGGGATACCACACTCACGCCATCACCCAGTGCAATTGAACCTCGGCATGGTGATGAACAGCAGACTGTCCCTTTCCGAGAACATTGCGGCAGTGACCCGGTCATGCAGGTTCTTCCTATACAACATACGGAGAATCCGCCCCTTTCTCACCCCCTACTGGACCCAGCTCCTGGTCCGAGTGATGGTTCTGTTCCGCCTGGACTACTGCAACTCTTTCTTTCCTCCCAGCGTCCGCCATCAGACCCCTCCACCTTATCCAGAACGCAGCAGCTCATCTGGTCTTCAACCTTCCCAAATACTCACACGTCACCCCCCTGCTTACTTCCCTCCACTGGCTACCAGTCATGGCTCGCATCAAATTCAAAACATTAGGTGCTAGCCTTCCAAGCAGTTAAGGGGTCTTCCCCAGCTTACCTACAAAAAATCATCAGACCCTACACCCCTGCCAGACCTCTTCGTTCAGCCTCCACAGGCCACTTGTCACCTCCCCCTCTCCGAACCTCCACCTCACGCTCACGACTACTGTCTGTTCTGGCTCCACGGTGGTGGAACGAACTCCCCGATGAGTTCAGAACAGTAGAATCTCTCCCCACCTTCAAGCGCAAACTGAAGACGCACCTCTTCAAGCAGCACCTCTCCCCATCCCTCCCTACCTCCCTGTGAACCTTAATTGTTGTCTTTGTGATTTACGTTGTGTTTCGGTATTTTTAGTTGGCTAGGTAAGCAGTATTTGGATAGTTAAGTTTGGTCACTTTTGCTTTGTTGTTTGTTTGTTTATTTGTTGTTTAAAAAAAAGAAAAAGAAAAAAAAAAGGCCCTGGTCCTTATTTTTGTTGGACGGGTAGCAGTTGAAATTGTACTTCCCTCTAGGGTTTTTCAGCGCACTTATCCCTGGTTATGGGTATGCACTTTGTTGTACGTCGCTCTGGATAAGAGCGTCTGCCAAATGCCAATAATGTAATGTAATGTAATGTGTGTGTGTGTGTGCGTGCGTGTGTGTATGCATGTGTGTCTGTGTGTGTCTGTGTCTGCGTGCATGTGTGCGCATGGGCGTGTATGTGTGTGCGCGGGCGTGTATGTGTGCGTGCGTGTGTGTGTGAGAGAATGCGAATGTGTGTGTGTGCGTGCGTGTCAGTGTGTGTATGTGTGTGTGTACTGTGCTGCACTGTGTGTGTGTGTGTGTGTGTACCCGTGCGTGCGCATGTGCGTGGGTGTGTATGGGTGTGTGTATGTGTATGTGCGTGCGTACGTGTGTGCATGCGAGTGCGCGTGTGAGTGCGCGTACATGACTTTTTATACATAGCCCCCCCCCCCCATTTCAATGCAAACAATTACAAAACATCATTTTATTTGACATTAGGTTAATTTGTCTCAAACACTGAAATGCTGAAATTACGAAACAGTGAAAGCAAAACTAATTTATTTGTGGTGCAGATTGTTTCATTTTCTGTTTGTAATAATCAGAAAAAGCAGAAAAAGGAAGTGAGTGTGTCTAAACTTTTGGCTAGAAGTGTAGGTAGGTAGTGTAAATGCTTTCCATTGACAAACAAGAACGTAAATTCTTGACGCACACAAATTTGCGAGCTTAATTTTAACGGTTCATTTTCGGAAAGCCAGCGGTTATGGATCAATTTTACACTGAAAACTACTGGCACCTGATTGGTTAGAGAATACATTATGCAAATGATGGACACACTCACTCTACTCACCCCAGGAGAGTGACTACGTCAGATTCTCTGTTGGAGGCGCTTTTTGTTTTTGTTAGCATGTTGTTCAGTGCTAATTATGCACCCAAACGTCCGAAAACAAAGGTTTTCAAATTAAAACGCATTGAAACCTTATTGAAATGCTACATCTGAAGAGTGTCGAACAGTCTGGAGTCTCAATGCTCCATCTTTAATGAAGGTGTGGCACAGCTTTGCGACCTTGTTCCTGGACAGCGAGATTTTCTTCAGGAAAAGTTCTCCTCTTTCAACCATTACCTTCTTGCACTGTGCCAGATCCTGGGAAAGGAAACAGCCCATTACTAACCACCTAATACAGAAAAGAAACAGCCTGTTGTGGTCCTCATTTTACACAGAAAATAAACGGCCTGTTGTGGTTTAATCACCGGTTCTCTGTTAAAGGTACAATAGGTAATTCGGACTTCCAACGGTCAAGAGAGCAACAAACACCTTCAAACCACAACACAACAAAAGTTATTGTACACATTGAATCTATTATACAATTTGAACAAGACACCAGGTATTATTGTCACACGCAAAACTGTGTTGCGGTGTGCAAGGCGCGTTTTATCGGAACTACGTACCTCTGTCTCTTTTTAGGAACTCCAGCAGGGTGCGGATGGTTGCAACTGCAGAGGTTACATCCGGATCCTGCCTCATCTGCGCCCGAAAGTACTCTACCAACTCTGAGAGACGATTAAGCGGAATGTATCCCTAATCCCACAGTTGGACATAGCAGTGTAAATGGGAATCCTCCACTCGAGCGATGCGGGGTTAAGGGCCTTGCTCAAGGGCCCAATGGCTGTGCGGATCTTATTGTGGCTACACCGGGGATCGACCCAGCGAACTAGCCGGTCACAGTCACGTACCTTCACCACTACGCTATAGGCCGCCCTTCTGACATAGAATGAGTTTATGTAAACTATTGGACACCCCTGGTTACATTTTCTCACAACAAAACATGCTATTTACAGCAAACAAACTTGAACATGACAATTTCTGAAAATATAAATCTACTTTTCATACGAAATTTAAAACTACTTTACTGAATTTACCAGACTGAAAAAGGGAGAGAACTTCTCAAGAAGCCCACTCAGCAAACAACAGTAGGGTTTCCGTTCATAGTTATAGATAGCTAACGTTAATGTAATAGCTCGTTTCAGGAAGAAAGCTGACGGGTTGAAATGGTGTTTGTATCATATTTTCACAAGGCAAGATAACATACCGTCTTCGTTCATTCTGTGATGATGCAGAAAGATGTCGTTCTTGCCAATTATGCCCAGCAAGTGAAGTTAGCCACGTCGATCAGGCAGGCACCAATGCTAACTTATCATCAGAGACTAGCTAGCTAGTCATATTAGGGTCAGTCTTAGCGAACTGCGAATTTTCTTGATTAAAATGTTCCCCTAAACCGGACAGAAACCTATACATATAAAATGCGTATGCCAAGTTGCCACAGTCTAGGATGATGGACTTGGTAGCTACCTCAGTGACTATCACTGCGACGATTTGACACCTTGCTCTTCCTAGTGCTTGTCCAGCTGGCTAATCAAAAATGAAATGCTGTTGAGAAAACTGGAGGTGTGTTTATGTATTTATTTGCGATGCCCCTGAGTAAATCGGCTGCTCACTCTGCGCATTTATTTCAGTTTAATAATCTGTACTCTCATCCCTTGTGCTGCCAATGAGTTTCCCTGCCATGTTGTCGCGGTTTTAACACGTAATAAATTCTTATTCGATGGATTCGAGTTGGCTCTTATACAGCTACCACCATCTACTGTGCTGGAGTGTGTATTGCAAGAGGTTTTTAATTATTCTTAAAATCTTAAATGGATAATGCCCTTTCTGGCAATCCTCGGTATCCCAACAATTATATTTGCAACCCAGAATTTTAACAAGCTGTCAACTTTTCTTAATGACGCATTTCATGTTTTGAGGGATGATTTCTACACTTATGTTACATTAGATAATAAGTAGTTAAGCATGCCATGAAGAATAAAAGTTTGTATTCACGTTGCACGATATTGCATTACATTTACATTTACATTTTAGTCATTTGGCAGACGCTTTTAATCCAAAGCGATTTACAAGTGCTTAGGTTCTACCACAGGTCAAAGCATCACATCCAGAACTAGGAAAATACAGCTGGACTGCTGTTCTAAACATATAGTCGTCATCATAAGTGCTTATTTATTTATTTATTTATTTTAATTTTTTTGGGGGGGGTTAGACAGGGATGGGGGTATCAGAAGGGGGGGCGGGGTAAGTCAGGAGGGAGGACTAAGGTAGAGTTTGTGTTTTGAGTCTGCGTCGAAATCGGGGGAAGGATTCTGCTGTCCTGACAGTGGTAGGCAAGTCATTCCACCACTGAGGAACCAGAACAGAAAACAGGCGTGAACGTGCAGCTCGACCGCCAGGTGCCCGTAGAGAGGGAACCGTAAGGCGACCAGAGCTGGCAGACCGGAGTGGTCTAGCTGGGGAGTAGGGAGTGATCAGGGATTGTATGTAATGTGGGGCAGTCCCCTTAGCAGCCTGAAATGCCAACACTAGGGCCTTGAATCGGATGCGTGCGGCAATAGGAAGCCAGTGGAGGCCAATGAGAAGCGGGGTGACATGAGCCGACCTGGGCTGACTGGTGATCAGGCGGGCTGCAGCATTCTGGACCAGCTGGAGGGGCTTGATGGCACACGCTGGGAGACCGGCTAGGAGGGAGTTGCAGTAATCCAGGCGGGAAATGACGAGCGCCTGGACTAGGAGCTGGGTGGCTTTCTCCGTCAGGAGATGACGGATGCGGCGTATATTATACAGAAAGAACCTGCAGGTTCTGGCAGTGGAGGATACTTGTGGAGCCAGGGAGAGGCAGTTATCAAGAGTCACCCCAAGATTCTTTGCCGTATGGGAGGAGGAAACTACAAAGTCCTCCACTATCAGTGAGAGGTCAATTGACGGAGAGGACTTGGCAGGGATGTAGAGAAGCTCAGTTTTGGCAAGGTTGAGCTTCAGGTGATGGGAAGTCATCCACGCAGAGATATCAGCCAAGCAGGCAGAGATCTGTGTGGTGATTTGGGTGTCGGGGGGGAAGGAAATGAAGAGTTGGGTGTCATCAGCGTAGGAGTGATAAGAGAAGCCGTGGGAAGAGATAACAGAACCAAGAGACATGGTGTATAGCGAGAAGAGGAGAGGCCCAAGAACCGAGCCCTGCGGGACTCCAGTTCGTAGGGGTTGAGGGTCGGAGACTGCGCCCCTCCAAGTCACCTGGTAGGAGCGACCGGAGAGGTAGGAGGAAAACCAAGCGAGTGCAGAACCTGTGACACCCATCCCAGACAGCGATGAGAGCAGAATCTCATGGTTGACTGTATCGAAGGCGGCCGACAGGTCGAGGAAGATGAGGACAGAGGAGAGGGCAAAAAAAAAACCCAACAGATCCAATTAAAGACTGTGGCGAATCACAGTCCTTTCCTTTTTTGCCTTGCCTTTGATTGATTGATTTGTTTTCATTCTTCTTTCTTTCTTTATTTGATCTGAATTATTTTTTTAAAGTGTAACCTAGTCTTTAGACGGTTCAGTGGTCTGTTGTCTTTAGAACCTGTGGTCTGTAAGGTCATTCTGATTTAATGAATTTAACTCAGGCAGAGGTCTGTGTGGTGGTACTGTATGTAAAGTCATTTTGCATTCAAGGAAGTGGCTTAAAATCTATTTAAATCCATCTAAAGCACGGTGAATTATATTTGTTGATGAAATGTGATATATAAATAAATTTGCCTTGCATAAAAATTGCTTTAAAGATAAGAATTGCTTTAAAAATGAGCCAAACTTGCAACTTCTGTACTAATCTCAGAGCTGAACATAATGTAATGTACCCAGTATCAACCTTCACCGTCTAAAACCCCTACAAATACATTCAAACAACATGCATTTACATAAAAAAATACATAGATATATTTTATGAAAATCAATATCTTTTATATTTTTGAAAATCACACAATACAAATGCAAAACAAGTAAAATCAATTTATTAACATAACTGTCATAATGCACCATTCAAGTGCAGCTTTCCTCTAAGCTGACTTTATGAGCTCTGTAAAACACAAAAAAGCAGTAGGCAAATAAGGTGAAAATGAATTAATCAGAAATTGCAACACCAACAGATTGCGAACATCATGATTAAAGTTTTGGCAGCATTAACTAAAACTATGTTCGCTAGCTAGGCTTTAAATGATATTTACAGATGAATGATGTCATAATTCAGTGTACCAATTAGCAAAGAACAGTATGCAAAGTGCATTGTGGGTACACATAATCTGGACCTTAGACTGTGTCCTTGTGTCGACAACAAAGGATCCTTTACACGTCACTGAGACCATCTTCATATTCCCTGTAAAACCACAGAGATGAAAAAATGTTTATAAAACAATAACACAGATGATGAAAATATGTGATAAGCAGGATGACAGTATGTGAGTGTAGCATAAACTCATCCCAACTGTGATGAGTTTAGAGTTCAGTCTGATCAGTGCGCTGAACAGTTAAATTAAGTTAATGAACTCTAACAGGCTTATATGAGTCCACACAATAATATTCTCAGAGTTGATATAACACTGAATTCTTGTTTTTTTGCTGTGTGCATATATTAACAACATATTCAATAATTACTTAATTTGGGGTTAAACATTCCCTCACAATAATTCTCAATGTGTATGTGTATAATAACAATGTACCCCCTGTCTGTACTCCTCTCTGTTGCCCCCAGTCTGTACCCCTCTCTACTGCCCTCTATCTGTACCTCTCTCTACTGCCCCCTGTCTGTACCCCTCTACTGCCCCCTGTCTGTACCCCTCTCTACTGCCCCCTGTCTGTATGCCTCTACTGCCCCCTGTCTGTACCCGTCTTTGCTGCCCCCTTGAAAAGTATTTTTGTGGACCGTTTAGAAAAAAGAAAACGTTCATCAATGGTCCACAATATTACTATATGACTATAATAAAAACGAATTAACCGCAGTCTACCCAATCAGATATCAGTAGTGCCATGTTCTTGTTAATCCCATTGGCCAGCTATCCAACGGAACCCACCTACAGTACCGTATATATCATAACGGACATCTTCATTTAGCACGGTTGTCGGAAGTTACGTGTGTTCATTGAGTCCAATGTGGTACATTTGTTTGAGCTCTTCATATGGAAAAAGAGAAATGTATGATAAGAACACTAAAATGTTCTTGCATGAGGCCCATTGTCTTGATTGAAAACTCCAGTTGTGACCCAGATTGAGCTTCTTGTTTTTTTCACCCGTGATCATGTTAAAGTCTGTCCTGTTCTAAAAATACTAGATGAGCTTGAAGCTAAAATGACCTACACTGCTGTGTGGAACAATAACAACTGGTCTGTATACCATATGTCCCAGTATGCTTTGCAAATTCAACTTCTTTGATGTGTTTCTACACTAGAATCTTCAGGACTGCAGCAAGGCCCCCTGGTGGACAGACTGGCTCACAGATAAATACCTGCTGTCTGTGTGCTGTTCTCTGCTCAGGTGGAGAGAGTTTCCATCTCTACTGCTTCTGCTTGTGGTGTCTACAAAGAGAAACAATATTGAAATTACACGCGATTAACATAATTTAAACAGGAGAACTTAAAGGAACAATAGGTACAATTTTTTCGTTAAAACATTGCGTGACAAGACCATAAATCCCTTCCTATCATTGAAAAAGGCTCACTGGCAGGTTGTCTCACCCTCTGCCTGTGTTTATAGTCCTTAAATTCAGGTTTCAAAATATACAGTTGACGGACCGACACTCTGCACCACATAGCTGTAGCTGTACAATACCCCTCTCTACTGCCCCCTGTCTGTACCCCTCTACTGCTCCCTGTCTGTACCCCTCTCTACTGCCCCCTGTCTGTACCCCTCTCTACTGTCCCATGTCTGTACCCCTCTACTGCCCCCTGTCTGTACCCCTCTCTACTGCCCCCTGTCTGTATCCCTCCTTGCTGCCCCCTGTCTGTACCTGTCTCTACTGCCCCCTGTCTGTACCCCTCTCTACTGCCCCCTGTCTGTACGCCTCTCTACTGCCCCCTGTCTGTACCCCTCCTTGCTGCCCCCTGTCTGTACCTCCCTACTGCCCCCTGTCTGTACTCCTCTCTACTGCAGTAATTAGGCTTAGCTAATTTGTAAGAAATATAAATCAAAGGGGATGCCTAAATAATAGTTCCTTAAATAATTACACCAGCAAACATAATGGTTTATACTATTCAAGATTTACACACACAACAAAATTTGCTTAAAGGATTAATGTAGGCTAAAACATCCAAGAGCTGAACTTTTTATAGTGGAAGCTTATTAGTCTTATTAAAAAGCTGCCGCCTTGTTTTATAATCATCCTGAAATGGATTGGAAAAATAGAGTTTATGAGAGCAAGTTATTCTGTGGATTTAAAAGGCCAACAAGGTTTCTAAGAATTGCAACAGAGCAAACAGCAGCAGCATCGAGCATGCATCACAGCCCACAGCAGGGGGGCACAACTCCGGTCCTCAAGGGCTGGTCTGCGTACTGGTTTTTGTTCCAACCAATTGCCTTGTTTTATTTAATTTGCTGACTGCTCTATAAATGACCCCAGTTCAAGCCTGTACTTGAGCACAGTAAAATCATTAGGACACACTTGCAGTCTGCAGCTGTAGCCGGTACTCATACACATGTCATCAATTAAATAATTAAGACCAGAAGTTGGCACAAAATCCTGAAACGGATCGGCCCTTGTTCTGCACCCTTGGCCTACAGAGCCACCGGACTGTCCATCATTTTGTGGAACTTTAACACATAGCCTGCTCACAATTGTCTTATCCTAAATCAGCAAACAGAATTTGGTAGAATACAAAATTGTTCACACACCCCTTTGTAATTTTCTTGTTCTTTCCTGACACTGTATGAGTTTAGGAACGTAAGTTAGTCTTGGGAGAAATGGTAACATTCAACATTGTTTGGGTTATTATGATACAAACTGCAGTGGTGCTGATTTGTGACCTCGTCACTACGGTTTTGGGGAGCAGTCATGAGTAGGTTGGTAGTTTCTCTTCTGATCCATCATACGATGGTGGTTACATGGTGACTTTCGTTGTTGTTCGGGAAACGCACCCCTGGTCAGTCAGAAACTTCATCGCTCTTTGCTCAGAGCTACAAGCATGAATAGCTGATGGCGGTTACAGAACATTTGCATGAAGAGATTGTACATATTAAGAAAGAGAAACACTCCATCCCTCTAATCACAACACACCTGATCTTGCTGAGATGATGTTGGACATCGGAGTTGTTTTTTGCAGCTCTGGAAAAGCTGACTCAGCTGTTCTGTTATTCTAAGTAAAAACCAAATGACAGTATTACAACAGTGAAAAGAATTTAGAGAACAAGACACAATTAATACTAATTTGGCTTTTACATTATTTTATTTCATTTTATACATCTAGGCTTAAAAATATACAAAGAACAGTCCACAGAGACATTGTTACAATTTCGAAACATGACACTTTTATACTATCATAGTATATTCTGAAATACTGGAATAACAAAAAAGGTTAAAAGAATATGCTTAAAAGGATTTATAACAGATAAACATGTCATCATCCAGGCACATGTATTTATGACAGCTAGTTTCTACTTACTTTTTATCCTCCATACCTGTATTCCAGAAAGTAACAGAGAAGGTCATCATTTAGCAAATTGTAACAATATTGCACCAACACATGCATAATGTTCTTTTCAATTTGATGAGTATCATGGATACTTGAAATGTACCAAATCTTAGTAATGTTTCCTAGGGATACTTACAGAAGGCATACACCTGTAAACCAAGCCAAAAGGCCAAAAATAAAGATTCAAGAGGCAAGACGATCACTCGAAGATCTTCCACAGTTCGCTCCCCCTTTTCTGTAAGTACATATTTACAAAAACCTTACAGAGAATCCCACAGTTCGGCCTTATGAGTTCCAGAGTACATTAAGTACAATTCATTTCTCTGAGACTGTCACATTCAAAATGAGCATTTAATACCTGAACTAGTGGGACCCAAATCCCTCTGTAACCCAACATTATCCCACATTGAAGCTGCCTCTCTGCCATCAAAACCCAGATGAAACAGCTTCCTCAAACTAAACGACGACAAAATGGTCATGGTTAAGAATCCACACTAAACAAGTCGGACCAAATACCATTCACCACTGATGGCATAGTTTTCTCCCCCTCACCCCGAGACTGTAACCTTATAATCATCCTGGTTCTGACCCTCTTCACCGCAACATTGTGGCAAGACCTCATTTTTCCATCTGCAAAATATTTCCAAGCTTCCCTGACCCCCTTCTACTGAAACACTCATTAATTAATTCATTAATTAATTCATTAATTCGTTAATTAATTTATTTATTCATTCATCCATTCATTTATTCAGAGTCAGCTGGACGATTGCAAAGTTCCTCTGTCTGGCATCAGCTCCAAATCCCTCCACAAACTGCAAACTGTCAAAGATTCTGCTATACGTCTCCTCCCCAATACCACGTACAGGAATCATATCGCCCCCATTCTCTGTGACATTTATTGGCTCTCCATAGAACAACGGATCTACAATAAAACAAAATCCTCCTGTTGACTTTCCGACACAATCTCAGCCCACGCTGCCTCTGGACTCTTCCATCCCTACCATCCTCCCTGCTCCATCAGGTCCTCCACTGCAGGTCCCCCCCCTACACACACACACTTCCACACAACCATGCCTATCTCTCTCTTCCTGACGTTTTTCATCCTTCACTGTATTCTGCTGCTGTATTGTCTTACTGTTCTGTATGTAATGCCTGCATTGTATTTTCTTGTTTTAAATGTTATATACACACTCACCAAGCACTTTATTAGGAACATTTTTACTTTTTTTACACCTACCTATTCATGTGATTATCTAATCAGCCAATTGTGTGGCAGCAGTGCAATGCATACAATCATGTAGATACGGGTCAGGAGCTTCAGTTAATATTCACATCAACCATTAGAATGAAGAAAGAATTTGATCCAAGTGGCCTGGACTGTGGAATGATTATTGGTGCCAGACAGGGTGGTTTAAGTATCTCAGAAACTGCTGGGATTTTCACACACACTAGTCCCTAGAGTTTGCTAAGAATGGTGAGCAGCAGTTCTGCAGACAGAAACATCTTATTAATGAGAGAGGTCAGAGGAGAATGGCCAGACTTGTTAAAGCTGACAGGAAGGTGACAGTAACACAAATAACCACACATTACAACAGTGGTATGCAGAAGAGCATCTCTGAACACACAACGCATCATAACCCTAAGTGGATAGGCTACAGCAGTAGAAGTCTTAAAAATAAGTATAATAAATAGCTAATAAAGTTCTCTAATAAATATACACATTCACTGAGCTCTTTATTCAAATTTTTATTTATTTACTGGTCTTCTGCTGCTGTAGCCTATCCACTTAAGAGCTTTGGTTATTTGTGTTACTGTCACCTTCCTGTCAGGTTTCACCAGTCTGGCCCTTCTCCTCTGACTTCCCTCATTAACAAAGCATTTTTGCCCGCAGAACAGCTGCTCACTGGATATTTTCGAGTTTCTGAGAAACTCAAACCACCCTGTCTGGCACCAACAATTATTCCATGGTCAATGCCACTTCGATCACATATCTTCCCCATTCTGACACTTGGTCTGTAAAACAGCTGAACCTCTTGACCATGCCTGCATGCTTTTATGCCTCTAGTTGTTGCCACATGATTGGCAAATTAAATATTTGCATTAACAAGATGGTGTAAAGGTCTACATAATAAAGTGATCACTGAGATCACATAAAGTCTCTTTGGGTTGGGAAAAGTGTGAAAAGTGGGAATAGTGCAAAATAAATTAGGCACAACATGCTCGCCATCACTGAGGCACTCCACTCTGCTAAAGCCAAATCCCTCTCCTCTGTCCTCATCTTCCTCGACCTGTCGGCCGCCTTTGTCGGCCGCCTTTGATACAGTCAACCATGAGATTCTGCTCTCATCGCTGTCACAGGATGGGTGTCACAGGATCTGCACTCGCTTGGTTTTCCTCCTACCTCTCTGGTTGCTCCTACCAGGTGACTTGGAGGGGCTCAGTCTCTGACCCTCACCCCCTACGAACTGGAGTCCCGCAGGGCTCGGTTCTTGGGCCTCTCCTCTTCTCGCTATACACCATGTCTCTTGGTTCTGTTATCTCTTCCCATGGCTTTTCTTATCATTCTTACGCTGATGACACCCAACTCTTTATTTCCTTCCCCCCCGACACCCAAGTCACCACACAGATCTCTGCTTGCTTGGCTGATATATCTGCGTGGATGACTTCCCACCACCTGAAGCTCAACCTTGCCAAAACTGAGCTTCTCTACATCCCTGCTAAATCCTCTCCGTCAATCGACCTCTCTCTGACTGCTGAGGACTTTGTAGTTTCCTCCTCCCGTATGGCAAAGAATCTTGGGGTGACTCTTGATAACTGCCTCACCCTGGCTCCACAAGTATCCTCCACTGCCAGAACCTGCAGGTTCTTTCTGTATAATATACGCCGTATCCGTCATCTCCTGATGGAGAAAGCCACCCAGCACCTAGTCCAGGCGCTCGTCATTTCCCGCCTGGATTACTGCAACTCCCTCCTAGCCGGTCTCCCAGAGTGTGCCATCAAGCCCCTCCAGCTGGTCCAGAAGGGCTGCAGCCCGCCTGATCACCAGTCAGCCCAGGTCGGCTCATATCACCCCGCTTCTCATTGGCCTCCATTGGCTTCCTATTGCCGCACGCATCCGATTCAAGGCCCTAGTGTTGGCATTTCAGGCTGCTAAGGGGACTGCCCCACCTTACATACAATCCTTGATCACTCCCTACTCCCCAGCTACACCACTCCGGTCTGCCAGCTCTGGTCGCCTTATGGTTCCCTCTCTACGTGCACCTGGCGGTCGAGCTGCACGTTCATGCCTGTTTTCCGTTCTGGTTCCTCAGTGGTGGAATGACTTGCCTACCACTGTCAGGACAGCAGAATCCCTCCCCCTATTTCAACGCAGACTCAAAACACACCTTTTCAAACTCTACCTTAGTCCTCCCTCCTGATTTCCCCTGCCCCCCCTTTCTGATATCCCTCTCCTCCTTGTCTAACCAAAAAAAAAAAAAATGGCACTTATGATGACGACTATATGTTTAGAACAGCATTCCATGTGTATTTTCCTAGTTATGGATGTGATGCTTTGACTTGTGGTAGAACCTATGCACTTGTAAATCGCTTTGGATTAAAAGCGTCTGCCAAATGACAAAAATGTAAATGTAAAAATGTAGGCAGTGCGATATTCTAATTGAGAAAATGTTTTTATTGTCCTCACCTGCTTTCAGAAACACTTCTGTTGCTAGAGCAACTGAATTAAGGACACTTAGGACAGCAGAACCAAACACGTACACTAGGATATGAGCTACATCTGAAAAACAATGAGGGCAGTTTTAGTAAGTCAGTTTCCTGTCACATTAGGGTAAATATACCTGAATTGCTTGATTTTCAGAGAAAAAAACCCATTATTTCTACTTGCATGAAAATAGTTCATTACAGACATTGATTTATTAAATGTAGATTTTGTATTATTTGTCATTTTCCAGTTTTTTCTTCTTCTTTTTCTGGTCCTACAAATATATTTATTTTTTATGTAATATTTCTTGATGTAAGCAAAAAATATGAATGAAAACCAGTTCATGGTTCATGGTCTTCTAAAGCACAGTTACTGATGATAAAATGCATGGATGTGATGATGATACTGTACCAGGTAGATTAGTCCTGTGATTAAAACGCAATACTGCAATCAGGATCCAGAGGAACGCCATGAAACACACCAGTGCAGGACGGTCTGCAGTAACACACATGTCACTTCATTAATGTTGCGCACAAAACATTTTATCTTTGACAAAAGCATTGGCAAGCCTTACCGTACAAGATATCAAAGCACTAATTTACTTACTTCTCCCAGGGCTGCACGTGTGGGTTGTTAATGTGAAATATTTTAATAACTGCAGTTTGTAATGATTAATAATGTATATGATTAATAATGTATAATAATAAGCTTGGCTTGTGGGTTGTGGTGTGAACAGAAGCTGTGGGTGATAATGTGTGCTTCTGAATGTTCATGTACATTTTCTTGCATTGGCTCTGGAGGTGTAACACAGTGTCAAAAATGCTTAATAATAAATTAATTTGAAAATATCTTCCCAAGTACTTTCCCCAGTCCTGTACACATGCAAAAAATTATGGTCAGCCAATCTATGCTATGCACAACACATTATAGCTGACCAAGCTTAAACAATCAAGAGGAGAAAAGATATAGATGTAATAAATTGAAGTAAGATTTTAGGTTTATCCAATGAATCATTTTCTCAGTGTGCTTTGGGAAAAACAGCTGTACACTCTCTGCCATTGGCTCTGGCAATGTCACATGATAATGAATATGTAATAATAATGTGTAATAATAAATTAATATTCATGTCAACAACAAAGAATTACATACCTTTATTATTTTCTAAAAAGATGTGCAGAAATAGAGTGTAGAGAGTACTCTCAAGAATGAACTTAAGCACTTCAATGACTTTCCCAATTAAATCTGAAAGAAATGAGAT
Source organism: Conger conger (assembly GCF_963514075.1). NCBI lineage: Eukaryota > Metazoa > Chordata > Actinopteri > Anguilliformes > Congridae > Conger > Conger conger. The sequence goes on along the minus strand of NC_083771.1, from coordinate 45,745,133 downwards.
GCCATTATATTTATGGCATTTAGTACATTGTATTAAATGGAGGTCTAAGCACATTCAATAAGGGACATTTTGCTGCAGTTTACATACAGCTGTGGATTGGTGTTGTGAGAGTTCTCAGGTCATTATCATTTATATTTACAACCCTTAGGTGTGTATGTTTGTATAATTGTACAAATAATCAAAGTTCACTACATACTGCAGTTTTGACTTCATGGTTATTTTAGTGGTGCAGCAGAAAAAAATGAAGTTCTGTCTAATATTGCTCTCTATTCATCATGAATGCCATGGGGTAAAAGGCACATCTGGGTGATGCCATCTCAGATGGGTTTGACATATTGCCAGTGACATGCCCAATTTCAGGTGAACAAAACCAACTTGAATGATATTGAAGACTCGATCTCTGGCTTCTCATTTGAATTTTACAGGCTGATGAAGCGGGCTGAACAAGCAACATCCGGCTCTTCGCAAATATTACATTGTCAGTGAGTTTTGAGTTCAGCACAATTATTGGGTTCACAGCACATACTAGACCTGAAGCCCTGTTCTGAAAGCTTGCTGTTGAAGTACCGCACTCTGATGCATTGATGAGTCCCACACACTCTAATCAAATCTGGCCAGTGTGGACTGTGGCTCCTTAGGGCGACACACAAATGCTGATTTGTTGCCCAGGGTACAGCAAGGTACAGCAGGATTCAGCTAAGATCCGTTCCAATCTTTTAAAATTATTGCCTTTTCTTGCTTGATTGGAGGGTGGAAACCCCAAAGTGACCTGGATACAAGATGGCCGCCACAAGTAGAAGCCTTCCATTCCAAGGCTTCATTCAGACTCACTTTCACACGTTCCCTTCCCTAGCTCTCTCCCTGAAGTGAGCTATTTGATAGGTGGACAGGACCTGGACAGGTCGCCAGTCCATCGCAGGGCACACACACCATTCACTTATAGACTCATACCTACAGGCAATTTAGACTCTCCAATCAGCCTATCCTGCATGTCTTGCATGTCTTGCATGTCTTTGGACTGTGGGAGGAAACCCACGCAGACACGGGGAGAACATGCAAACTCCGCACAGAGAGGCCCCGGCCGACCGGGATTCAAACCTTGCTGTGAGGCGGCAGTGCTACCCACTGCACCATCCGTGCTACCCCAACAATAATAAATAATTGAAATAAATGAGCAATATCAATTACACTATTATTAAAACAAAAATAAATAGGTATTAATATAATAACTACTCATTTTATTTTTGCCATTAACCAAATGATCACAAGCTACTGAAGCAGGTGTCATATTGCCTGTACAATGGTTATAGTCCAATAGCTGTAACTTTAAATATAGTAGCAGAACATATATATATAGTAAAGTTTGTATTTTATTGTACAAACGATAAAAACTATATATATTTATTTGATATATCTGAGAGTCGCAAGTCTCTCCTGCATAATAAAACAATTGATTCATCCTATGTTCAGTTATTCAATAGAGATTACAGGGAGTGCTTTTTGACGCAAATTGTTGTGTATTTCGTTGTGAGCAGAGGGTGTAGAAAGTACTAAAAATGTGTACTGAATACTTGTTTTAGCACAATTCATAATGTTCCACACCCCATAATGTTCGGGATTGACTGTACTCCGCAATTTGTATTTGGTCAGCAGGTGTCTGAGATTGTCCCACACGCATGGAGACGCCCAGCTTTAAAGATGCATTTTCGTTTTGGTTTATTTTAATTTTTACTTTGTTTTAGTGTCTAATCATAAACCCTTGTTTATGATTTTATACATTTGGTTTCACCATGTACAAATTACAGCACTTTTAGCCCCCCATTTCAGGGCACCATAATGTTTGGGAAATATAAATATCATGTATAAAATAAAATAGTCATGTTTAGTATAACAAGCAAAGGATATGTGACATATCCTTTGCTTGTAATAATTGTGACTCATAGACCTCACCAGCAGGTATTATATACAATATTCTTTGTCAATTCTTTTATATATGTCCCGAAAGGAGCAGTATTCATCATGCACATCCGATGCACAGACAACATCGCCATAATAAGCTGCTAGCTCGTTCACATGTTGTATTGAATATGAGGTGAAGAAATACTTGGGGTTAAGGGCTTGATATTTTGATGCCATTTCCCATCAACAAGTCTCTCATTGGTTGTGTTATAGATGCGTAAATGGGCCTGAGACATTGTAGCTATCCTTCTAAGTGGACGTTTGACTGGCGTCTAATAACCGATAAATAAAATACAAGTAAAGTAAAAATCATGAATAATATTCTCATATAAATAATTATATTATATATCCCACTCGACAAAAATATAATAAAATATACAGATATTAAGTGTTTTGATAGGCTTTTTGTTAGTTAGAAAGTAGTTTCACGTAACTTTCGCACAACATCCTTCATGAATACAACAAATGAAGGTTTTTTATTCCGAAGTTTACATTTATGAATGAAACATTTTGCCAGCATCAATATCACATTTATTATAAAAAAATATGTCTTCTTTTCCTGGGTTATTGAAAAAACCAAACAAACCAATTTCCCCAAAATAAACTAAATTCTTTAAAGATAAGATCAATGACAAAGGTCTTGCCAGAATTTATTGGTATGAGAACAATTCCAAAATAGGTGTAAAACTGTTTCTGGATATTTTATACAAAAAGAGCAGTTTGTGTTTATGCCTCTTTTAATTTCCTGCTTGTAGTGATTGGCGGGGTAGAATTAATTAATACATTTAATTAAATTAATTAAAATTAAAATGAATAAATTAATAAAGACACCTCCTTAACATTATTCATGACTATGTATTTCTGAGAAAGCATCCAGACTTTCTTCCAATATATATCACTCACAGACCGATTCCAATATGCGGTGACATATGGAATTGAAACATATCTTTGAAAAAGGTCACATGGTCAATTGTATGGATTCAACATTCTAATTATAAAATCAAAAGAGCCCTGTCACGGTGGGGAGGACAGAGGAACCAGAAGCAGGCACAGGGGTGTGGAAAATGGCAGGAAAACAGGCAAAGTTAAAAAACCACAGTTTCCACACAGTCCACACACGCAAAAGTACAAAGGCTGATCCAAAAGAAGAGTCCAAAAAGCAGGCAGGGGTCGTAAACAGGAATCCAGATGAACTAAACAAGACAGAACAAGGGGGCTAGAACAAGGGGGGAAGGAATTCAAGGGGTCGGGATTAAAAAAAGATGAACTAGCAAGGTGCAACTGAAAAGGACAGGTAGAAATACACAGGGGAATGACACAAACTAGGCGGGGCATGGGAGTGAGGGCGGTCTAACAAATAAACATCAGGTGAGACACATGAAAGGGTAATAGCACAATAATGAGGGGGAAACGAAAACGCGGACTGGATTCACAAAGACACAGGTAATACAAACGGCTAGGGAGTAGACATTTGCACAGAATCAGGAGAGACAGGTGTGAATACCTCGCTGAAACTAAGCAAGTAATCAGTGATAGAATAGGGAGGCGGAGATACAGAACAGATGCGTTAGTAAGTTAGTTATGTGATAAAAATTACAAATACCCAAAACTAGTGAATGTCAGTTTGTTAGTTGGATGAACATATTAGTGTGTTCGTATAATTAGTATGTTAGTTGTTCTATGTTAGTTGGGAGTAGTATATTAGTGCTATCTACAAACATGAAATGGAGAGAAAGCAAGATTGCAAGATTGGAAGGAGGTTGAACCACGGAACTACCGTAAACACCCGAATAGTGGGGCACGCAGACAGGGGAGTGACTGGGCAAGTAAACAGACATCACAGGGGAAGACGAGTGCAAACTGACTAATGAATATAAACAGAACACCAGACATGAATATGAAAAATAATAAATTACAAAAATAACGATAATAAACAATGATAAACTAACAGACAGAATTCAGGAACAGAACAAGCCCTTTATCAATCTCAATATAGCTCCATAATATAGCAAGTTATACTTACATTCATATCTTTTTTTGGACCAATCTGATTTCCAATAATCCAGCAATTCGTTCAAACCAGGTAGAATAAACCAAAGTATAAACACTGAAAAAGAGAAATGTAGACAGTAAAGATGTTTGTTATAAACTGATGCTGGTTAATCCCTTTAATATACACATCTATATACACTCAGTGACCAATTTATTAGGTAGAACTGCACACCATCTTATTAATGCAAATAGCTAATCAGCCAATCATGTGGCAGCAACTTAATGCATAAAAGCAGGTAAAGAGGTTCAGGTGAAGGGGAAGAAATGTGGTCTAAGTGACTTGGATGATTATTGGTGCCAGACAGGGTGGATTGAGTATCTCAGAAACTGCTGATCTCCTGGGATTTTCACGCACAACAGTCTCCAGAGTTTGCAGAGAATGCCGGGCAAAAATGCCTTGTTAATGAGAGAGGAGAATGGCAATCCAACAGGGCGGCAACAGTAACCCAAATAAGCACACATTACAACAGTGGTGTGCAGAAGAGCATCTCTGAACACACAACGCATCATAACTCTAAGTGGACGGGCTACAGTAGCAGAAGAAGAAGTTTTAAAAAATCAAGTAAATACCAATTAAAGTGGTCACTGAGTGTACAATGTTGTTATATATTCTTATTATTATTTACATATTATATAACGATAATACATTTAAGTAATATAGTAATAGCCTACAGTACACCTTAGTATTCATTAGTATTTCTCATGAAAGATCACAAAAATTCAGAATATCAATTCCCCTATGTGGTTATCAACACAATAATTAAAAACGATATATTTACATTGTGCTTCTACCCATATATTTGTAATAGAGGAACTCAAAAGAAACAGCCCTGTTTTCATGTAGTTATTTATCACAAATATAAGCCAATTAATAAGGGTGTGGACCCAGTCCTGTCTGCACCAGAAAGTTTCTTCTATGAAACTCAATAAACTGGGACATTCTCTGTTGTGAAGTGGACAATGCTGCCTCACTGTCTGACTGATAGACTGACATTATGTGATCATTGCAATTGAACATGTCCCTGCAGAGATATGGCATAAAACTAATCACTCATTAAGGGCTGCCATTAACTGTCCAGCATTATTCAATCACCCTTATGGAATAAAACCATGTTTTGTTTGATACTTGATCGCAGGGGCGTTGTAGTGGGGGGGAAATCAGAGCTGATTCCCGGGGCCCCAGCATGGAGAGGGGTCCTGAAAAGGCCTGGATTTCTTTAGTTTTTTTACCTGCAATTTTAAAATTGTAAGTAATTGGACCAACTAAATGAATATTGGCTGAATACATAGGTTGAGAGGCTTTCTTACTGAGGCCACTCTCCTCCCCTCAAAGTCACAAATGGTGGGAGGGAACCCTGGTTGTCAGAGGGTTGTTCAGTAAAAAGATTGTAGTCACTGACTACAGTACGTGATTTGCTCACTGATTCAGTTCACTCTACTTGTAGTTAGTATCATTCGTCGCTCTATGTGAGAACTCTTCAAAAAGCATCTTACCTCATACCTTTTGCATTTTTCCTTATAGTTCGTTTTCTGGCATATGCTACTGATAATGTATTGCATATTAAAACTTGTAGGTTTCTGATCATTCTGTGGTATAAGTGTGGTTTTGGTTTTTACATATTTTAAATATCAAACGGTTCAGTTACCGGTAACGAGGGCCATCCTCTTTTTTAATACCGGAAGATTTTTCTCTCTCCAGTTGAATGTCAGTGTTCAGTCACCTATGCGGGGAGCCCTTATACGTTTCATTCATTCATTCATTCATTATTTCATTAATGGCATTTGGCAGACACTTTTGAGCTAAAGGGAGAGGAGAGAGGCTACAGATGAGCCTTGTTAGCTTAAGAAGCCTTCTCCCATACAAAATATATATATCAGGATATTGACAAGGAAGATATAGCTCATGAAAAATGCAGTTTAGGCATAAATTGACACTCCCAAAATGGGGTGTTAGAAGTGTGCCACCATCCTCAACTTTGGATATGTTGAAGATTGACCTTTCATGACAGAAATTGCTCAGTGGCTGAGGTGCTTTGCAAGCAAGGGACAAGTCATTTTCACACTCGTTGTTCTACTATATTCTATAATGTTTGTGATAAAAAATTTATTATATATTGAAAATGCATTCAATAAAATAAAAAAGAAACATTGTGATTACATTCTGACTACTTAATAGGCAATTAAATGCATTTACTTTCCTTATGTAGGGGAAAAAATATGGGACAAAATCATTTATGGATGCCAATTACCAAAAAAAAAAGTGAAAGGTTAAACTTGGAATTGAATTGGAGAAAGTTAAGGTCAAACAGAAGTAAAAAAAACCCACAAATGAATGAAGTGCTATTTCATAATGTGTACCATAGAGGGTTAAACTTCCTGCACAGGAGTTTACCCCACCTGGGGGGCCACAGAGTCTGCAGGTATATTTAGTCAGGCCGTGAGAACAAGGTGACTCATTTATGTAGCCAATCATACTATCAAAAATGATAAAACTACAGGATTCATAAGTGCCACCTCTGTCCCCTAGTTTGGCCAGTTAAAAAGCATCCCCTCCTCATCTGCAACTAGAGTGACACATTGGACAGCAGTGTCCATCTGGGAGTATGAAAGGATACACAGATCAGTGCTGTGACTTGTCTATTTTGATATCCAAAACTAATTTTAGATAAATAAGAAAAATAAGTTTTCATAAAAACTACATGAAAAAACAAACATATTCTTCAGGACTTTAATTACATGAAAAACGATTGAGAGTATTAGTATTCGGAACTATTACATTACATGGCAAAATGTCATAACCAACTTGCTGCAGAAATGCTATGAAAATAGTTAAAAATGAATCATCCTTGGGCCAGTTATATGGGTCTTTCTATCAACATATGAGACTAGACCTGTACCAGGACTATTAAAATGTTTTTTATTTATCCTTTTTATTTAATGGTACACTAACTTGCAAAATCCTGAGTCATACTGGACAACCTAAAAAACATTTATAATGTTCTTTTCATGCATATTTAAGAGTTCAAGGTGAAGGTTGAATATTTCTGTAGGTAGCCAAATTGCAAAGCATCATCTGATTAAAGTTATACATTTTTTTGTATAAGTGATTCATTTTTTGTCAAACCGGATAACAATTACGTCATATGTGATAACTTCACTTTGTGTTGCCAACAGGTGTCTTTCGTTATCCGGAATGACATACTTATGATTTTATAGTTTTTTACTAGTATTCTGAAGCTTTTAGTGCTTTGCAATTAATGCCTCTCATTCACCCATTCACACACCAACAGCAACAGGCTCCCATGCAAGGCCCCTGCCAGCTCATCAGGGGCCATTGGGGGTTACTGTCAGTATCTCGCTCAGGGACACACCCAGGCCCCCAGAACTGACAACCCTCCGACCGAATTTCTAAATTTATATCCATAAGTAACAAGAGAATGGAACACATTCATAGCCTTTTGTAAATATAATTATTATATTATTTAGTGTTCACATTTTAAGGGAAATTCTGTTCTAGATGGTCCTGTCCTGCAAAGGGTAGCCAGGGTCAGGGTTCGAGAAGGCGGACCCATTAGCTAGGGAGGAGTGTCTTGCAAAAAAGAGAACCTATCCAGCCACAGAGTAAGAAATGCAGTTCATTTAAAAGAAAATCTGAGCTCCACCTTCTTAAATGACTTCAGACGTGAGGGAAGAGTGTTCATGCTCATGAGGCAGATTTGTGGAAGGCTTACCACGAACTGGACACACTATGTGCCCTGCTACACGAATAGACACATTTTGACTCATAACGTTCATTTATAATTAATTTCTAATTGAAGAGGGAAGTTTAAGTAGTTTCAGTCGTCTGCTGTAGTTGCGCTGTCTTATCCACCTGGATGTGTTCACTAGTTCTGAAACTTCAAGGATCATTTTGGAAGAAGCCCATTTACTTAAAAGGTACAATAGGTCATTTCAGACTTCTAACTTGCAGGAACAAACACGCTCAAAGCACAACATTGTTTATCCCTCCTCCTTCTCTGTGAACGCACTGACGTTTAAATGCCCTTGGTTGTGGCAATTAGAACCAATTCTCAACCAATGACCTTGACTTATTGTACAGCTATACAATTATTGTACAGCCGGCCCATCAACTGCATATTTTGAGGGAGAGGGTGAGTCAACATGTCAGTGAGCCTTTTTCAATGATAGGAAGGGATTTACAATGGTCTTGTAACAATGTTTTAACACAAAAATCTTATTGTGAAAACCTATTGTACCTTTAAAAGTTGATCTACTTAAGTTTGTGTAGGCTACGTTACAGTGCTGCAAATTTTGAAAGGATATTTTTTATTTACCTTCCAGGCACCCATTCATTTCTTTACTCACACAGTTGATTTGGTAACCCAATATGAAATACGTCCATATTAATAAGTTACACAATCGTAACATTTTAAAGCCTGGATTGACAAGACATGAAGATACAGGATGGAGCTTTTAACCAGCTGATGACCGCTTTGCTAACCTCACTCCATCACAGCAGAATGTTTCTCTGCCATGGAGAAAAAGACAGTTTTTCAGGACCTTTTTAAGAACAGGCTTTATTATCCAAAATACCGGTATGTGAATAGTACATTATCCAGCCTGTTCTGTAGTTTGCTTTAATTACCTTAGTATGCACTTCTTGTACGTCGCTTTGGATAAAAGCATCTGCTAAATAAAATGTAATGTCATTGTTTTATGTGAAGGGCAACTTACCTGCTGTAAAACCAAATGCACTACCCGAGAAAATCAGAAAGAACATTTCCATGGAAATGGCGAAGTATAGGTAATAATACCCTAAAGCAAACTTCATCCCTGTAAGCACAGAAAAGGACAGTGTTTGAGACATAATAATGCATGTGGACACAAATCTCAGTCTTGCCTTTCTGCTGCAGAAACTAAAGCCTTTAGGATCAGATGTGCATTTGGACCTGTGGTATGAGAACACCGGTAAAGGGCGGAACAGTTATGAACATGAGAAACAGATGGATATTACTGAGAAACACAAGATTCCACTAATAATCAGGAAGAGAAGAATCCACCATGACAACTAGATTTCTACCTATTCTTTTGTCACTTTAATCAACTGAGAACCAAAATGAAAAAAACTAAAGAACAAAAACATGTAAACACATAGGCACTATGCTACAGAACTGAATTAATTATGCAAGAAACTAACAAATAACAAATACAATTTTTTGCATAACCATTCTATTATCATACCACCTTCACCTTACCTATCCTATCTACCTAAGAAAAAGCAAGTCAGTTGTATTGCTTATTATAATGCATTAGGTATGCAGTGTAATATTACGTAAGTAGACTTATAAAGCTATAGCATAATACATTACCCTCACCATTACTGCATCTGTAATGTTGGCCTGCAGACCTGACGTGTATCTTACCATACAATTCTCTAACCAGAAAACTAACACTGAATACGTACAGAGGCAAATATTCTAGCTCTACTGCAGGGGCCAAACCTGGTTCTGGGACCCCAATGGTTTTACCTTTAATACAACAACCAATTTAGACCCAAGCAACCAGGTGAGGCAGCCTGTAGTGTAGTGGTTAAGGTACATGACTGGGACCTGCAAGGTTGGTGGTTCAATCCCTGGTGTAACCACGATAAGATCTGCACAGCTGTTGGGCTCTTGAGCAAGGCCATTAACCCCACATTGCTCCAGGGGGATTGTCCCTTGCATAGTCTAATCAACTGTAACTAATCAACTGCTCTAATTGATCAACTAAATGCTGAGTTACAGCAAATAACACAAGACCCTGAAGCTCTCCAGGACCAGGGTTGACCACCCCAACTCTACAGTTAGAAGACTGTTCAAAAATAGAGTTCCTTCAGACATTCTTCCTGTAATATGTGTTGACATTTCAGTGAAACAGTGACACTTTGATTTATGAACGAAAGACAGGCTGCACATAAGATATTTATTGGCATATAATTATTCAAGGTAAGTTCTGCACTATTACATAATACTACAATATATCCCACTGGACATCTGTAGCCAATCACTGATGGTACATAAAACATATATAAGAAACGTGTATTTTACTATATTATAAAACATAGTCTTACCTGATGAAAAAACAGCTGAAAAATCGAACAATACCACAACTGCAAACATGAATTCGGAAAATAGTTTTCTTACTGCATCTTGGGCATGGTATGTCAAAACGGAATGGAGAAGAACTGATTTGAATAGAAATAAGATAATTAAATTATGCACAGTACACTGAAGGAAAATGTCATAAAAAAAGACAATGCAAAAATATTTTAAAATAAGTACAGTACCGCCACACATTTTGGAAACACTGCATGAAGAAGAAATTTAAAAACGTTTATCTGTGCCCTTTATTTACGGTTTCTTGGAGCCATTTTAGTCTGTAAAAACAGAACTAAGAAACAATTATCGAACTGGCCATGAGCAATAATGCCATTATGTCACCATTGGGCATTTGAAATAAAGTATTCATACATGTAGGAAGGTGTAATTACCATTACTTTTTTTACACAAATTGTATTATTTTTCATTTTTGTTTTATGGTATTACATTCATTACATATGATATGTATTATGTCATAAAGAGATATTGCTAATCATTAATCCTAATGCCGCATTTGAATTAAGTGGTTTGTGCCAGCGCTGCATGTTTACAGTACAATTCCTACCTTGTGGACAGTGCAGCCATTTACTGTTATTACCTTGACCGTGTATCACAATTATCAGCGAAATACTGAGAAACAGAAAATGCAGTCAAGCTGTATTTGTTCGCAATTTCAAAATGAATTTTATGTATGAAATAGAATTATGTTGCTTACACATTTGTAATATACCTGAAATTATTCATGTTTTATGTAACAATTTTCAGTATTCATGAATTCACAATGTTTACTGAAACAATATACAAAATTGATTCATTGATGTGCAGTGCCATGAAAAAGTATTTGCCCCCTTCCTGATTATTGCATAATTCCATAATTTATTTAATGAAAAAAGTCAAACATCCACGTCACCCCTGTGAAAACGTAATTGCCCCCTGAAATGTAATAACTGTTTCACCACCTTTAGCAGCAATAAATGGTTGGCATTTATATAGCACCTTTATCCAAAGCGCTGTACAATTGATGCTTCTCATTCACCCATTCATACACACACTCACACACCGACGGCGATTGGCTGCCATGCTAGGTACCAACCAGCTCGTCAGGAGTATTTTGGGGTTAGGTGTCTTGCTCAGGGACACTTTGACACACCCAGGGTGGGATCGAATCGGCAACCCTCCGACTGCCAGACGACTGCTCTTACCGCCTGAGCCAAGGTTGCCCCCAATAATTGCAACCAAATACTTCCTATAATTTGATATCAGCCTTTCACATCGCAAGGAATTCTGACTCACACTTCTTCTTTAATAAAGACAAATTGCCTTTTCAGATCCTGCCAGAGTATCCTATAGGATTCAAGTCAGGACTTTGACTAGACCACTCCAAAACATTTTGGTTCTTTTCAGTCAATTCAATGTGGACTTGCTTTTGTGTTTTGGATGCTTGTCTTGTTACAAAACCCAGTTACGCTTCAGCTTCAGCTCAAGGGCAGATAGCCAGGCATTCTCCTTAAGAATGTATCCACACACCATCACACTAACTTCACCATGTTTGACTTTTGGTATGCTGTTCTTACTGTGAACTGCTGTATTTACTTTATGCCAGATAAGGGACCCATATTGTGCAAAAACTTCCACTTTTCACCCATCTGTCAATAGGTGCTTTTTTGCAATTGTGAGATGAGCATTCATGTATCTCTTGGTTGCAGTGGCTTCACCTTGATACTCTCTCATGAATCCCTTCTTTGCCCAGTCTCTTGAGCATGAGTCATGAGCACTGATATAGCTGAGGTTAGCAAGGCTTGCAGGTCTCTGAATGGTTTTCTGGGATCATTTCTGACTTCCTGGATCAGTTGTGCCCTTGGAGGAATTTTGGCAGGCCGGCCAATCCTGGGAATATTCACCACTATTCCAAGTGTTCTCCATTTAGATAGAATGGCTCTCACTGTGGTTCCATGGAGTCCCAGAGCCTGAGAAATTACTTTGTAACCCTTTCCAGACTGATATATTTCAACATGTTTCCCATCTCTTTAGGAATTTCCTTTGACCGTGGCTCACTGTGAATTTTTCAGAATTAAAGAAGTTCTGCAAAGAAAGGTGGGCTGAACTTCCTCCACAGCGATGTGAAAGATTTATCTAATGTTCCATTTTGTCTAATGATCTGAAAACATATTTAATTACAGAGGACATCAGGAAGGAGTAAATACTTTTTCATGGCACTGAATTTTAACTTGTACTTTACATATGTATAATCATGACAGTTTTGATGAATTTGATGAATAAAATTATTATCTGAACCAAGCAGGTAAAATAATTAGTGTAATCAGGTGGTGTAGCGCACGGTCCGAGGGAAGTAGCGCTGTTTTAAAGGAATAATAAATAAAAAAAGAAAACATGTGGCATAGATTGATCATTAATATATGAAAGTAAGTAGCTGTATTTTTTTCTGCAAATTAATGCAGTGTATGGGAAAATAGGCTTTTTGAGCAAAAATATAGGTATCACTAGGGGGCGACTTCCTATTAATAATGAAAATTATAGCTCAAGAGCTGGATCGAAAGAAGTTACACAGCTCATGCCCCATTGAGCAGCTCCCATAGGAATTCATGGGACCGGTATGCAGAACCTGTCTTCATACAGTCCTTAAGATAACTAGCTGTAGAGGTTTTTGTGTGAATGTGTAAATATGTTTGCATACTGGCCACAGGGGGAGCTGCTGCCTGTGCATGCAGCCAAGTCTGGCAAGTGTGTTGTTCATTAGCCTTCTCAGCTGGTTAACCCATTACCTGCGACTGACCAATTATACCCATCATTTATCAAAACGCATCGCACAAACACGCAAACAGTTCTCTGTGTGTGTTGCTCATTTGCCTTCTCCGCTGGTTAATAAATCAAAACTGGATGTGCATCAAAACTGGTGCAAACAGCAAGTACACTTACCAGAATTCATCCCTGTTCTAATGAGAAAATTATCCAAAGGCAAGGCCATGTTTGTGAGTCTCTCGAAACATGTTCCTGTAAAGAGAAACCAGTCATTTTAACAGCAGTATCCAGTGCTCATGATGTTGCTGCATTTCCCTAGTTGGAGACAGCCAGAGCCTGACACAGAGCCCTGCTAACACCACCAGAGAGCTTCCTAAAGTTCACTCTTCTGTTGCTAATTAGGATCCTTTCCATTGGCATGCTGCGGTGCCATCTCTGCCTTTGGCTTAGGCTCCGCCTCCAGGAAGGGGTTAGCCACAGAACAATGGCCAGTCACCCATCCCTGTTTCACTGATTGGCTCAAAAATATTGAAGGTCATAGCTTCTCCTGACAACTCAGCTTTACTACTATTTCTGAATGCCATCATCAGCAAAAAACTATGTCATTATTTTAAAAAACGCTATATTCATTTTATTCATGAAATGACTGGGTTTATTTACAAGCACATTGCTGGGAATTGGAGTCAGAGTGCCAATCTGGATGACATGTGAGCCTACTGTCGGACAATTGTGTCAATAGAAACTGAAGCCTTTATTCAACAAATTTTTTAGGCAACAAATTGTATATTTTCTACTATAATATATAGTATGTATATGTACAAATAATGCATTTTTATATGAAAACATACCAGGAAGTACATATGGAGCCACCTTAAATATCACTAGGATCCTCACAAGATTTAGAGTACTGCAAACATAGGCCTCTCCAACAGAGCCTGCAAAACAAAAATGACATAAAAATATAAGCAGTGTACCCATGTTTATACTTTTCCCATTTTCTGTTGAATTTAGAGATACAACGTTAAAGAGCTGTTTTAAATTATGAAAATTGAGCTTCAATGAGCTATCCTGTCATGGTGGGAGGTAATGACCGGTTGTGGCTACCAAGCTGGTATGCACGCAGTAGACACTGTGTTTTAATGAGTCAGGTATCGTGCTGGTTTGGGTTTATTGCACATTTAAAAGAAAAGGTAAGGAAGTTGCTGGTGCGGTGTGCACTGCTGATGTCTTCCGAAAAATTCTTTGTTTTTGATTTCATTTCTGGCTCGTGTGAGCTTGTGGGTGAGGGACGTTGTCCCCGGTATTTGTATTTTGGTTTGTTTATTCCTGAGCTGCATCTCAAGGTTCTTTATTTTGCTTGCCTAGTGTTTTATACTAGGTTGTACTTTTATTTTGGTCCCCGGTCTGGGGTTTGCAGTGCTCACCTTAGTACTCATTTTGGTTGGGTTGTTCGCCCGGGTTTTTAAGGGTTGCTTTATTTTCCTATAGCCGTTTTTGGGCTGTTTCTTTTTTTTGATCGGAGTTGTCTCCAAGTTATTTTCTGTTCCCTTTACCTCCTGGGATTTTGTGGCGAACACGTTCACGTGTGCGCATATAAGGGATTACCCTTAGTCACTCCTGGCTCTCCGCCAGTCTCCGACACTACATATCCAAAATAATTTTGTAAATGTTTTATTAAAGCAATACTCAGCAATATCAAAGAACACCTAAAGATGACATGATACACCCACAGATGCATGTGTACCAATATAAAATAAATGAAAATAAAGTACACACATGGCTGAGTATGGCTGAGCTCCATGGTCATGCAATTATCTGGGGCTGGTGCCAACATTGCTCATTTCTTTACTTAGGGGTCCCTATTTCATTGATCTCTCTCGGGTTTCCAAGAACCAGGAATTGATTAAGAAATGCAAGTTTAAAATTTCCAAATTGAATCCTGAAAACTTATTTTCAGTCACATTTGCAAAGGGAGTGAAATGCATTGAGCATTAAAAAAGTCTAAGGTTTAAGTCAGCTGCCAGGGCCTGCTGTTCTCACATCCCTGGTTACCTTCTGGTTACTGCGTCAGAATGTTGACTGTTGTTTACAACCTGGCTGACATTCTAAATGTTCGAAAGTGTGGTTAGGCTTCATTAGAGAAAGCAGCAATACATCTATCCATCCATCCATTCTCCGGAATAATGTTTCAATAACAAGTTGTAATCATTGAAGTGATGTCGCGCATTATGTTATAAAGTAGGCTATTATAAGCTAAACGTCACCCTGCATTTGTATGCGCTCCTGTAGCTACTGTCATTCAACATTTGCAGCTCCATAAATTCCATAAATATGCTATTGCACGTTTTCAGAGTCTTCGTATTTAGTATAACCAAGACAATTAGGCTATTGGTTATAACTGGTAATTTATCTCGGTCTTTTTAAAGCACTGGGTTTCCCTATGTAGGTAGAAGCCAACGTAGTAAGCTACAACTTTTTTTCGGCACTAAAAACTCAAAATCAGAATTGTTTTATAAACAATTACATTATAATTATATTATTTAAATAGCCTATTGCTCCAATACGACTGAATGCCTTGAGCAAATCTAAGGTTTGAAAACATTTCCAAACGTATGTCAATAGCTTCTTGCAACACCAAACATTTATTCATTCATTCATTCATTTATTATCCTAACCCGCTTATCCTGAACAGGGTCGCAGGGGGGCTGGAGCCTATCCCAGTATACATTGGGCGAAAGGCAGGAATACACCCTGGACAGGTCGCCAGTCCATCGCAGGGCACACGCACCATTCACTCACACACTCATACCTATGGGCAATTTAGACTCTCCAATCAGCCTAACCTGCATGTCTTTGGACTGTGGGAGGAAACTGGAGTACCCGGAGGAAACCCACGCAGACACGAGGAGAACATGCAAACTCCACACAGAGAGGCCCCGGCCGACGGGGATTCAAACCCAGGACCTCCTTGCTGTGAGGCAGCAGCGCTACCCACGGCACCATCTGTGCCGCCAGCAGCAAAACAGACACAGCCAAAAGGTAATCAATGCTGTAAAAGGATTTCATATAAGGAAGTAGCTCCAGTATCTGGAAACATTTACGGCAGCATTGTGTAGACTTCAGCACGTCAGCATTTTTGATGGTTCAGACAGTCTCAGTAACGGCTCAGCTCGCCCTAGTGCCTTGCACATGAAAACGTACGTATAGCCAACCATAATCTTTCTTTATGAAGGAAAGGACACATAATTTTAATTATTGACAATTTAAATGTAGCTTTTGAAACATTTAATTTCTTCTTTGAAAGTATGCAAAGAATCCAAACCAGGATTCAATAAGAACCAGATTCGATAAGCAAAATCACAATCAGAATCAGAATTGATGAAATCCAAACAATACCCAACCCTCTTGTGACCCCCACTGCTTAATTGGCAGGTGAGACCACATGTTTCAGGGGAGAACCGTTTGTGTCTGCACTCTCCTAAATAAGCTGTAGGGATTGCAGCATGAACATGACTGTAAATAGCTCATTGCATATTCAAAATGAAGGAGGGAACTGGACTTGGAAATCTTAATACAAAAAAAGTAAAGCAGACAGACTTACTCTCAATTTTACCCCATATGGCGAAGGCGATGGATAACAAGATGCAGGGAACGGAGACTTGAAGGCAAAATAGCAACACAGTCCCTTTGCTTTCAACTGAGGAGCAAAGAAAAGCAATACTCATACACAATAATCATACTCATCAAAAGTATCCTCCAAAGACGTGAGTAAGAAAACTGTTTCTGTGGAAATAGTCCATTCACTGGGTCCGCTCCTTTTCATACAGCCAGGGTACCTCCCAGCAAGAAGTGGCAGGGGAGGAGCAGATGCATAAATGGAGAGGAAAACATTTGCCGGCAGCTGAAGACAGCAACATAAACAAAAAGCATGGCGAAACCATGCTTATTATATTGTGTAATTATATTAGGATATTTTATTATAATATACACTCAGTGGGCACTTTATTAGATATTTATTAAACTTCTGCTGCTGTAGCCTATCCACTTAGAGGTTTAAGGTGTTGTGTGTTCAGAGATGCTCTTCTGCATACCACTGTTGTAATGTGTGGTTATTTGTTATCCGTCTCCTTCCTGTCAGCTCTGTCCAGTATGGCCATTCTCCTCTGACGTCTCTCATTAACAAGGCGTTTCTGTTTGCAGAACTGCTGCTCACTGAAGCTCCTGACCCGTATCTACATGACTGTATCCATTGCACTGCTGCCACACAATTGGCTGATTAGTAAATGGCATGAATAAGTAGGTGCAATAAAGTAAAAGTGTTCCTAATAAAGTGATCTGTGTATAATAACCATATAACAGTGTTTATACAGCCCTGGTTCTAGACTGCTGTGATTGGGGGGGCAGACAGGGGGGGCACCTTTTCATTTAGGGCACTGTGTGTGCCATACATTTCCCAGGCTTTTTCCTTTGCATATATTTGTGTGTGTGTGTGTGTGTGTGAGTGTGTGTGTGTGTGTATGAGTGTGTGTGCGAGTGTGTGTGTGTGTGTGTGCGTTTGTGTGAGAGAGTGTGTGTGTGTGAGTGTGTGTGTGTGTGCGTGTCTGAGTGTGTGTGTGCGTGTCTGAGTGTGTGTGTGTGTGTGTGTGTGTGAGTGTGTGTGCATGTCTGAGTGTGTATGTGGGTGCGTGTGTGAGAGTGTGCGTGTGTTTGCGTGTGTGTGCGTGTGTGCGTGTGTGTGTGCGTGTGTGTGTGCGTTTGTGTGTGTGTGTGCGTGTCTGAGTGTGTGTGTGTGTGTGAGTGTGTGTGTGTGCGTGTCTGTGTGTGTGTGTGTGTGTGTGCTTGTCTGAGTGTGTGTGTGTGTGAGTGTGTGTGTGTGTGCGTGAGAGTGAGTGTGTGTGCGCGTGTATCCTTGCAACCACACGATCAAAGCAATTGATTATTTTAGGTCAATGGTCAAAGTTTTTGGGGGAGGCAAAGCAAAAATTTGATGATGTCATATCATGTTTATTATTACATGGGGGGGCGGGTGGTTTATTCTGAAACATGCACGAGCATAAACCTTGCCTATTAACAACAGCGGAGTCTACCAGCAAGCGATCCTTTTATGCTACATCTCTTGTGATTAAACCAAAGAAAATGAGACCTATGTGTTGTGTGCGTAGCGACAAGTCTAGTGTCGAACATTTTCTGACTAGAACATTACGAAAAGACGGCAGGCTCGGTCGCCGTATGTCAGTCATTTTATTATTGGGCCGGAACGGACCGGTACGACATAGATGTCTACGTTTTGCTCATACAAGAACTGATCTTATTTTTTAAATGTAGTTTGAAGGTTTAAACAGAATTTGTTCTGCACAAATGTAGCGATTGCACAGCTTTCGATATGCACAGGAAAAATCATTTTGAGGAGCCATGGTTTTCTAAACTCTGTTTGCGCTATGGCTTTGAATCGATATACAACAAGTGTGAGACACCTACTTTCAGGAGGATGCTTTGGATTGCATAACATATGTGTAACTGACCAAATTATCGACCAATGGAAACATGCTTTCGACATGCCTGTTTTAATTATCGACCAATGGAAACATGCTGTCGAAACGCTCCTTTTGCTGTTGGAACGCCCCATGCTGTCAATACGCCCGCTACTCCAGTCTGCAGAGACTTGGATTGGACATTCTACAATTTCCTTGGTTTTGGTGGATTTACATGTTATGCAAACCATGCATCTCCCCACTCGCAACAGTCTTTTCTTCCAGATGTTTCCGTGGTTGCCATGCAAGGAAAACAATTGTGAAATATGTGCAGCAAATTGAATTGTGGTAAACAGAAGATGACGAATACACAGATAAAACAGATCAAATTACTTTGTGCTCTTTACTGTATTACTGTTAGCTAGCTAGCTACTGACCTGAGTTATTATTGCTGTTAAAGCAACACCACATAACTGAACACTGGTGTAAAGCAAAGTGTTAAATAATTGTAAATTGAAATAGGAGAAAACATGTAAACACCTACCTTTCTTTTTTTTTTCTTTTTCTCGTTTTTCTTTTTGTGCTTTTTTTATCCACCAAACAGCAGGAATGCAGCTTAAAACTGCAAAAACTGCAGCAGCCATGGTTAAACCCAGGACACACCAATGTAAGGTGGAAAAACCTGTGACAGAGATTTCAGTGAATCTGAGGCCCACACCAATCTCTATCCCCATTCCCCCTGTGGTCGGACACTGTTGAAAAATAATAATGTTATTAACCATTCATCATTGGTAATCAATAATAACATATGGCTGAGGTCTTTAGATACAGGTGAGATTTGTTTAGAAGAGTTCAGTCATTTAGCAGATTTTCTTGTCCAGAGTGACTTACATTGTAACAGAACCAGAAGTGAATTTAGCTGATTAATATGAGCAACAGTACCAGACCTGGCCCAGTTAACTATGCCAATCAAGAACCAAAATACAAATTCTGAATCTGTACAGATCACATTGATAACAAGCCCTAAGAAGAGAACCCTAAAGCTACAAGGATACCACAGCTTCTTCAGGCTAGCTCAGTTAGTTATGTTCCCAATAACATTG
This sequence comes from Conger conger, assembly GCF_963514075.1. Lineage (NCBI taxonomy): Eukaryota > Metazoa > Chordata > Actinopteri > Anguilliformes > Congridae > Conger > Conger conger. Next base: position 45,725,651 of record NC_083771.1, on the reverse strand, counting down.
AACTGTAAGGTGCACGTATATGACAGTGATCTGAATTAATTGCACACTGCACATGAGACCAGGTAGAGCTCGCTAGATCTAAATAACGTGGGCCAGATTGGTGTAAGGGAGGCACTCCAAAGATCTTCATTATCCCTGGATTTCTTTTGAAGGGGGAGTTTTAAAATGTCAATCCAAAATGTTTTCATATTAATAACTGCCACATTTCATACCTTTTCACACTGTCACTCTTGTAGCAATATCAATCGATTGTGTTCTTGCACTCTGCTACACTATTTGCTGTTTTCTACTGGTGGTGTCAGCTGTAACAATCCCACAAAATATTGAAATATGTCACAGACACAGGCACTTGCATGATGAATAAATATGAAAAATAGGTTTGATATGTTGATCAATATTATTGTGTCAGATGACATCATTGGCTGTCTCTAAGAGGTGTTCTTTCTCCAAAATATGCTACCGCTGGATTATCTTCTGAGAAACAGAAGCACTCAATGTGCTTTGCATCGAATGGAACTCTGGTATTTGTGAATACGACCTGTAGTGACCACCAGTCACCACAGGTGTCACCAAATGTCTGAAAAATGAAGGACAGACTTTAAGCTAAGAAAGCCACCATGCATGCTGAAGAGCCCTTAAACCAGGACTGAATCATGAATAAACTAAAAACACAACAATGATGTTAGAACAGATTTCAGGCAGAAGCATATTCCTTTATAACTTGAAGATTTTATCGTATTCACCATTCTTTTAGATTTTATATTCTATATACACTGTATGGTCTGTTAGACTGTAATGTTAGACATAATGTTATGACAAAATATACTGGATGATAAAATGCAAAGCATTTTCAAAGCATAAATATATCATTATTAAAACACTGGTATTTCACTATTAAAACACAATATGCTCTGTGCTTTACCCTTTTCTAGTTAATTTACATTTTGGAGTGAATTTCTGTGTAAGAGACCCAACCATTTATTTTCAGATGATTGCATACAGTATGTGATCATGCTACTTCATACTTACCCTGTTCTTGTAGCCAGGCTGTTGCATTGACTGATTCTCTATCTGTATGGACTGTGCACATGAATTCCCCTCTGTCTTCAGTTTTTATATCCCTCAGTTTCATTGAGAAGTTGCCTTTGGGAATCTCCTCACTGAAGAACTCAGCACGCCCTCTGAATCTCTCAGGCTGTGACTCCGGTCTGTACTGCCCCTCCATAAACAGCAGCACCTGGATTTCTTCATTTGTCTTCATCCACTCTACTTCTAACTCTCCGAGAGGAACATGGGTGTCCACTGAGCAGTTCAGAATCACATCTTCACCAGCATATGCAAATACAGGCACGTCTGCACCAGTCACCACCAGCCGTTCTGAAAAACACAAGTAACTTTTTCATTTGCATTTCATTTTTAAGAGTGTCTCACATGTTGCTCCTTTCATTGCTCCTTTGTACATGTAAGCTAACATGTCCTGTTCATTTTACAGTTATTTTTCAGCAAAATGGCAAATTCAGTTTGTTGAATGTGATATTAAAATAGGTAGCCTGTAGCCTAGTGGCTAAGGTACGTGACTGGGCTCTGGAAGGTTGGTGGTTCAAGCCCCAGTGTAGCCACAATAAGATCCACACAGCTGTTGGGCACTTGAGCAAGGCCCTAACCCCGCATTGCTACAGGGGGCATTGTCCTCTGCTTAGTCTACTGTAAGTTGCTTTGGATAAAAGTGTCAGCAAATATCAATGTATTATTATACTAAAGAGCTTCTCAAAATTTTAGACCACATGAATATAAAAACAAAAAACAGATCTGTATTGTATTTGAAAAAGGGGGTGGAGGTACTTACCAGTATCTATTGTCACATTTGCTTCACTAGACTCGTGTTCAGTGTGAACTATACACTTGTACATTCCTTTGTCTTCAGTGGTTACATTCCTAAGCAGCAGAGAGAAGTCTCCTTTGGAGATTTCTTCAGTGAAAAACTCGGCCCTGCCGCTGTACGCTGGGCTCTGTGATTCTGGCCGACTCTCTCCTCCCAGGAACAGATGCACCACGACTCCAGAATCTTCTCTCGTCCACAGCACCTCCAGCTCATGCAGAGGTATTGGGGTATCCACAGAGCAGGGCAACGTCACAGACGCCCCCAACTGGACAAGTAGTGGCATCGCAGGACCTCGCACTGACAACCCTGAGACCAGAACAGATCACTTTGAAAATCCGTCAGAATACGTGCAAAAACCTACCAATTCCTTAGTGTCCGTTTTATTTAAGCACGTTATGAAAAAAAAACATAGTCTAGAATAGAAATCGAGTCACGTAGCAATACATTTGTTCTGTTAATTGAGGAATAAATAAACAGGAACTCAATGAAAAATGAAACTGAATTATTTCGGAAATAATGATGTAGCAATCGAAACGTTTTTAAATCCGTAGGTTAATAGTGTGTCGACATACAGAGATGATTCATTCCAGAAAATCAGGAAAAATTCGTTTAAATGTTATATGACATATTGTTCCTATAAAACACCAGTTATCGTCGTACTATCACATGTCAATTACCTTCGGTCCTGATAGCGCAGATCAACGACAGAAACAAACAGAGAGCTCTCATCTTGATCTTCATCATTAGGTCTGCATAAGTCTACATAAGTACATGAAAACTCGAAAGTAATTAAGATAGGACACTAAAAGTGAATTTGGCTAAGACAAGCTGCGTACTCATACGTTCTTACAACGCAAGATAAAAATTATTCGTTTAACTTTTACTTTCACTTGCGTCTCCCACGCCTTTAGTACATGTAGCCGACATCGCCCTCTAACATAAAAAAAAATACTTGCATGCAAAATTATGAACTTGATACAGACGTTTGAATGTCCGTGTTGGCCGAAACGGTTGTGTGCACCTGTTGTCGAGAAGGAGACGGACATTTTGTATAAAAATTGGGCGACTAACAAAATCACAAATTATATTAATCGTAATAATCAAAATAGGTTTTGAGTTAAATGTTTGCATTTTATGAAAGCCTCAAAAGACAGGTAATTAAACTGATGAGCACGAACGCAGCCTGCTCAATTTAGCGGACTAAATGGAAGACTAGCTAGCTAGCTAACGCACCTTAGTCTGAACAAGAAATGAATTACTTGAATGCTGTGTTTCTTTAATATAATATGCCCCCCTTGTGTGCTGTCAGCTAAATCTATATAGCCAAATCGCTAACTTATCTAGTTAGTTAGCTAACGTAACGTTGTAACACATGGTTTGAAGGAATGTGTATTTACATTATAATATTGTTCCCACTGTGTAGGTGCTGGTACATAATTCTTATAGTTTTTAGACATTTTGTGTGACACATTGATTGACAGTAATTAATTCATATAGTTTCCAAAAGCTCTTTAAAATGTTACACGCAAATATTCTTCTCATGTCACATTGTGGCATCCCTGTATCTCTATTGTTTTAAAAATATTAAATTTAAAAAAAGGTCATTTTTCTGATGTGGTTGTTGAGTTTATGTTCTCTGTATTAATTCAGAAGAACACTAACATGAAGTGACTGGATAAGTAACACGCTTCAGAGCTGGTGAGAATGTGAATGTGTGAATGCCCCTAGTTCATGCCACGTTTTTGCCACACTGTCTGTTTTAGCACACAGTGCACTAAAGTAAGAGCCTCAAAATTGTGTAAATTTCAAGGAAGAAAAAGTCCAGGGTTTGCAAAATGCATTTTTGTTTGGTGGTTTGCTTAGAGCATTTGTCTACTGAAATGCCTTACCTTCTGTAAGTGAGCTCAGAGAAGGGTCTTGATGACAAAAGACGCGATAGCCTATTTATTTGTCATTGTTAATGTCATCCTGGACATTAACTTATCAGTAGCTTATTGCCTATTCATTTATGTTTAGTCTCAGTAGACTAGTAATGCCTAGTGTTTTTTTGTTGTTGTTGTTTTGTAGCAGATGAAACAAAAAAAAAAAATAATAACCCCAAACAGGTTTTGTGCGCGCAAAGCCAGAAGATATGGTGCCCACACCCAGAGTAAAAAAAAATCCTAGAACCACAACCCGGCCGCACACTTCTCTGGACACCCAGACATCACCAGTACCACCCAGGCCTTGGCAGAGAAGTACTGGTGGCCCACCTTAGCTCAAGATGTGGCAAGGTATGTGAATTCCTGCTCCCCACCTGCTCCCCACTCCAAGTCCCCCCCCCCACTGTGCTCCAACAGTCAAGCTCCATCCTCTTCCTATACCTCAACGGCCCTGTGCTCACCTGTCTATCAACTTTCATACTGATCTTCTCCCCTCAAATTGATTTACCACCATACTTGTGATAGTTGACAGATTTTCAATTCTCACTGCCTGTGTTTATAGTCCTTAAATTCCGGTTTCAAAATATACATTTGATGGCCCGACACTCTGTGCCAAAACATTGTATAACTGTACAATAATTCAAGCTCATCGGTTGAAAATTGGTTGTAATTGCCACAGCCAATGGTGCTTCAACGTCAGCGTGTTTACAGAGAAGGGGGAGGGATAAAGTGTTGTGGTTTGAAGGTGTTTGTTGCTGCTATTCCTCTCTTGACCTTTAGAAGTCCAAAATTACCTATTGTGCCTTCAAGTAACTACAATGTAGGTGACATGGATCAACAGTTAGCGGCAATGTACAATTACACATGGGAATATTTTAAATATTGTAATACACTCATAGGCCATAACTTCATGATACACAACAAATTAACCTTGCCTGCTAATTTCACAATGTCGTCTTCATGATATAGAATGATTTTCTTTTCACAGGAGAGAAAAGAAAATCCAACAGTGCTGGCCATTTTTCATGTGTAATTAAGAATATCGCTAACTGTTTACATGTTAACATGCTATGCAGGAGTTAGTCAGTAATAACATCTTACTACCAAAGTAGTTAAAAATTCAACTACAGAGGTATAGCTGCAACTTAATGTAACATGCTACCAAATGTTTCCGTGCCAAAAGTGGAATATCATGTTAAAACTGCTAAATATTAGTCGTCACACCTTATGATTCACCACATTAAAGCAGACAAAGTCTTCTTTTATGCATAAAGATTTTATTTATTAATTAATTTGAATAATTGTTATCAGGGTTTAAGTAATACTCATCAGCAGAGGGAACGGTTTTCAGGTGGATTCTTAATTAATATTTTTCAGCCATAAACAGGCTGGGCACTCAATGGGGGGAGGAGGAATACTAGTGCAAAAATATATAATTACAGTGAGGCAACATGTTTTTATAGGATGAAACACGAAACACTTATATTCTCATATTGTTGTACTGTTCTGATTCAGTTCTGTGGTATACACACATTAATATGCTGCCCCAAGTTTGGCAGGTTTGATTTTGGATGAAGTTTTACACAGCCAGCTTTACTTCCTGCCCATCTGCCTGTATAGGCATGCAAGAAATGTGTGTGTCATGTACATGTGTGTGTGTGCGTGAGTGCATGTGGTGTGTGTGTGATGTGTGATTGCGTCTGTGTTGTGTCAATGTATGTATATGTGGAGTTAGTGTGTTTGCATGTGTGTACTTGCGTGTAAACTGTACTTTGAAAAAATCCAAAATGGAATAATTTAATCTTCAGAAAATACTTCTACTTTTGTTTCCTTGCTTTCATCGCATGAATCAGATCGTGAAGATAAAAAATAACTCAATTAAAAATGTGACTCACGCAATGTAAAAACTGCAAGGACAAATATTTCCGCATGTCACTGATTATGGTTTACTCAAAACAATCGAACAGCAAAGGATTTTAACATGAACTACCGCACCATGTGTCTGCCAAAAAAAACCACAGCCATGCCAATAATAGTGGGTGGCGATAACACAAAGACAGGCTTTTCCAGTTCAGATGGTTTCCAGTCACACTTTCTCACAGCTTACACAAACACGGTTGAAAGGCTTATGGAAGGAAGATGGTTAGAAATGACGAAGAAGCAGCCCACCACCGCATACACTGTGAAAGACAGCAAGGCAGGTGAAGCCACAGCACAAAACAACTGGACACCAAAAAATTGTATTTAGATAAACTACTGCACCTTGCGTCAGCAGTACAGTACTGCAAAAAAAAAAAAACACCTCACAAGAGATTAAAAGTAACCAAGTCAAAAACCAAGACAGGTATTTCAAGTTGAGTTGAGCAAATTTTAGGCTACCAGGTCAGCTGATGTTTATTTTGGTTTGTCTCCAAGAGAGGTCCAAAGGTATGGTTATCAGTGCGCTGTAAGACACCCGCTAAAGATACTTCCAAGTTTGGTAGGACAGAGAACAGGTCAGGCCTGAATGATGTACAGCCGTCTTAAAACAGCTCTGCCACTGACGAAGCCATATGCAACTAACCAATGTGACAGCTTACCCACTGCTCCCAGCATGCACTGAGGCCTGTGAGGCAGGTAAGACATAGGCTGCATCCAAAATCACATACTATCTTCCTATTTAGAATGTCAAAATGGTATTAGTATGTCTGAAACCATGGCCATATAAAAGAGTGTGCTAAAGCTCTCGGATGACACACAACATTTGGTGAAATATCAAAGTGTGCGAACACTGGACACTATTCTGGCATGAGTATCCCACAGTGCATTGCGCCAGGTCACGACCCAAGCAGACAGAAGTTTGGTGTTTAAACCAAAGCCATGAAATAGTTGAACAAAAATGCAAGTAAGACCTTAAACTTTGCTTAGCAGAACGTAGTTGAAGTCACATGCACATTGTGTTTAAAGTGTTGGTGTTCTATCCATCTTACTTTTTACTGGTATCCTTTATGTAAGCCAAATGATAGTATACATGTATAGTGTGTAGTGTATTTGATTTCGGACTCAGCCTCACACCTGTACGATTGCAGTGCATGTAAGAATCACCCATGAAGGACTGCAGTTCCCAGCATGCACTGAACCCAGTCCCAACTCAGTCCATGAACCTGCAGTGACGTTTACATAAAACGGGAAATGACGTGGAGAATGGGATCTGTAAGCCTATCCCCCACCAGCTCCCTCCATTTCCTTCCTTCTGTACTTCCCACGTTAGATCTCTTTCCTTGTTTTCACCCACAATTCCTCAATAATGTCCATAAAGTTCAGTAGCCTCTTGCACCATTCATTATCCTAACCCGCTTATCCTGAACAGGGTCGCCAAAGAGGCCACCATAGGCTGGAGCATTAAAATTGGGCGAAAGGCAGGAATACACCCTGGACAGGTTGCCAGTCCATCGCAGGGCACACACACCATTCACTCACACACTCATACCCACGCGCAATTTAGACTCTCCAATCCTTCTGACCTGCATGTCTTTGGACTGTGGGAGGAAACTGGAGTACCCAGAGGAAACCCACGCAAACAGGGGGAGAACATGCAAACTCCGCACAGAGAGGCCCCAGCCGACCAGGATTCAAACCCAGGACCTCCTTGCTGTGAGGAGGCAGTGCTACCCACTGCACCATCCGTGCCACCCCTCTTGCACCAGTAGACGTAAATTCAAACATACACTAGTTTTAACTGAATTTAAACTGGTTGTACCCATAGACTGTAGAAAAAATAAGTTGCACCAACTGATTTAGTTTCGATGTAGAGATAAGATACAACTTTTATAAAAATCTGCACCTAACTCCCTACTGGGTGTAAATTTATTCATAAAACTGTTGACATAGCGCATGGATTCGGAAGATTTGGAAGATTTGGAAACTTGGAGAAATTCAGCGCAGTATATTAGCCGTAGCAACGTTGCTAGTCTCATTGTTGCTCTCACTAATGTGGACTCTTTTCCGAACAGAACACGGGGAAGTGATAACTTCCACCAGAATTTATGGTATTTGTTTCTCATGAGGAATGTGGTTTATGATTATGTTTACTCATTGGCTATCCCAGACACTAAAACACTTTGATTGATTTGAATTGGAGCAATAATTACAAACTACAAATAACTTCCCTGTGTTCAGATGTTCCAAACGATGTTCCAAACCCCTATTCACGATGTTCCAAACAGCACCTGAGGCACCACCACAACAGTTTTGCATTCTGTTTTGCAGGCAAATCTTTAGCTGGTTAATCTCAACATTCAATAAAAAGTGATACCCTCTATATGTGGTGTAGTGTAGTGTACGTATGTGAACAATGTCATCAGGAATACTTTTGGCAGAGCCATATATGCCTGTAATTAATGTGATTGATGAAAGCCTGTGATTGATGAAAAAACGGTTGAGGGCATCTTGGGGAGGCCCCTTCAGCAGGGAGGCCCTGGGCTGCAGCCCATGTTGCCCATTGGTTTAACACCTGGGCCACACAACTGGCTGATTAGATAATCACATGAAGAGGTAGGTGTACTGGTGTTCCTAATAAAGTGCTTAGTGTGTGTCCATACAGTAACTGACCATTTATGAGAATTGTACTTTGTCTGACCTGTGATCTGTAGTTATTCCATTGACTCTCAGTATGTCACTTTTGATAAAACAGCCTGCCAAATGAATGTAATGTTGGCTAATGTAATGTTAAAATCGTGAAACTACTGGGATGTCATCAGCTATAGAGCTAGTGATGTGTGATTTTGTGCGTGTTGTGTTAGTGTGTGTGCATGTGGTGTTTGTGTGTTTGCATATGTGTATACTGTACGTTGAAGAAGTCACAAATGGAATAATTTAATCTTAAGAAAATAATTATTCTTATTTATCTGGTCTATGTACCACATTCCCCAGTGTGCTTTGCAAATTCAACTTCTTCACTTCACGTGTTTCTACACTAGAAGCTGCAATTAGGCATCTTGAGGACTGCAGTAATGCCCCCTTGTGGACAGATTTACTCATGGATAAATCAGCTGCAAGTCTGGAGACTTATCCCAATAAAAGTAATTACATTCTCAGCCAGTTAACTACTTCCTGACTGGATTTTTGTTTTTAAGAAAGCGAAACAACTCTCCTCTTATCACAACACACAATCACAAGATTTTTCCGAGATGATGTTGTACACTTCAGACTCTACAGTTCTTTTATTCTAAGTGAAAAACAAATCACTGTTACAATGAACTGCAAAACACCACTAATTTAGCTTTTACATTATGACTGCATTTTACACAACTAGGCTTGCAACGATACTAAGAGCAAACAACTAATACATTGTTCCGATTTTCAAACATTTTTCTTAATTGATTCTTAAATGACAATGTGTGTTAACATAAAGACAATCACGTGATTACAAATAACCTTTCAGTGATAATCCTTATTACTATTAGACCACTTTCTGAGTTAACTGCTTACTTTGAGTCTTTCTCTGTCTCTCTCCAGCAGACAGACAGCCTTTGACCTTTACTTCTCAGCTTGCACATTCTGGTCTTACAGCAAGGTCAACAAGGGGTATTCAGAAGACAAAATACTGATAAATGTTTGTGGCCAGCTTCATGTCTTTTTGTTTTGGTAAAGCCCCCCCTTCTGGAAAAGTGTTTATAAGAGTCTTACTGTGTCTGATGCAAATCAGAAAGCCGGCAAGCTTTCTCACTTTCTGTCATTTCTTTGCAAATAAATATGAAAGTCAATGAGAAGAATAGCTATTGTTGTGTTTTTACCGGATCTGTTTCATCAGACGATGCTCACCTGTGAAATGTTAAAAAGGGCTTTTTTCCCTAACAGTTGTTCGACAAGGATGGGATCGCGAATGTGTTCTTCCCGATACAGAACAGTCTCGGAGTCTGTGACGCGGACAGACAGTGTACACTGCCGGGGGTTAGAGTCCCTTGAACCGAAAAACCCACCCCACAAAGAGATTGTAAGCAATCGCCTATGGAGAAGGATGATGGTATCCGGTCCAGTTCTGAGACGTTTATGTGTGGGGTAACCAATACGTGATCCTAAAAAAAAAAGAACACTCAGGTGAGGCCATAGTAAATCACTAAAAGGTACCTTGTTTGACTTGGGGCTGACGGGCCGATCACTCAGGGAGTGATTCAAACACTAGAGTCGGTATGCTCTCACTAACACTCTAGGGACCGGGTCCCAAGCGCTGAGAGTGTTAGAGAGTGTTTGGTAGCAATACTAATACTCTGGGACTGGGTCCCAAGCGCTGATAGAAGTAATAGTTAATCGTGAACTATTAGAATTGATTGGTCTTTATGAGTAAATTCGTATAAAAAAGAACTGAGCTCTAAAGTAAATTACCTTGTTGTGTAATATGGTATGTTTTATTGTCCATGAGAGTGCAAGCTGAAAACAGGCCAGTGTGATAGAGGCGTTGTGTAGCAGGTCTGTCTGTGTGTGTGCGCGCATGTGTGAAAGTGTCGACATTGGAGACAAATGGTCTTTTAGACTCTGATTAGATCAGGTGCACCTCAAAAAAAAAGTAATTAAGTTAATTAAGTTTAAAAAAAAAATGTTAAAAATAAAACTTGCGCATTAAAATAAGTAAAAAGGAAAATTATTAATAATAAGGTACAGACTGGTAGTGGGGTGAGGTAATAACCATGAGCTCAAAGAGTTCAAAGAGGCAAGACCCAGAATTTACGGGTCCTATGAAAATAATGCATGACAGTATGGGTCGGCAACCACACACCAGTGTATTATCATTTTATACTGTAAAAATAAATGGAAATGGAAATATGTTTGGATTTGTGGGCAAAACGAAACTTGAATGTTAATGTTGATGTTAAGAGAGGAAAAGCAGGCTAAGAGGGAAGAAGGAGATAAATCCGCAATTTAAAAAAATATATATATTTTTTTAATGTATTACAATTTTTATTTTTTGTAATTTTTTATTCAGTTGTACATTTCAACTGCTCTTTTGATCCAAATTTAGCACAACTCATCGGCATATACAAAATTGACCTGGACCTAGATTACCCTGCATGTCCACCAGACCACTATCAGCAACACCCGGCACGGCTGCCCCTGCACCCACCCACCGAGGAGCAGAGTCCAGTGCTGCGAGACCCCCACTTTCCAGCAGTGGGGCTGCGGATAGCGGAGTCAGGCAACAGCCTCAGCAAGCCCAGATTCCACAGGAAAGGTAATTTCCACCACGGGTGAACTGTACAGAATGCCCAAACCCCAGAGTGGGTCAGGAAGACCAGGGACCAGGGACCTGCAGATCCGAGTCAGGTGGGTGGAGGATGTCATGGTGAGGTAACACCTAAGGTGTCCACCAGAGGGCTGGTGCTCATTGGCTTCACCTGGTTGTCATTATTGGCAGAGGAGTTTTCCCCCTCCTAAAGAGTATTTAAGGCCAGTACTGGCAGTCCACCAATGCTTTTGTGTTCACTGTGCGCTCTGACACAAAGCACTTGGTAGACGCTGTGAGACTTAAGAGTCCGGTACTCTGCTGGTGTGTGTTTCACTGTTAAGAAACAAAAAGATTAAAAGGTAAGGAAGGCGTTCAGCTGTGTTGTGTTCGCTGGCGCCTTCCTCTAAGGTTTTGGTTTTATTTTTTCTTTCTTTAGACTCGTGTGAGTCGGAGGTTGGGGGACGTTGTCCCCTGGTATGTATTTTTGGTTTGCGTTTTGGTCCCGAGCTGCGTCTCGAGGTTTTTATTTTCGTGCCTAGCCTTTTTCCCGGCTAGGTTGTATTTTTATTTACTGATCGACAGTCGTTTGGGGCACCAAGTCAGTGGTGCGGTTCGCCCTGTTTAGAGAGGGTTGTTTTGTTTTCTTATAACCGTTTTTTGGCTTTTCTCCTTTTATGCTCAGTTTCAGTTGATTAAATCCCATTCCCATTGTATCCTGGGATCTAGTGACGAACACGTTCGTGTGTTCGTTTTAGAGGGTTTTTCCTCCGTCGCATCTGGCTCTCCGCCCAGCCTCAACCTAACAGAGGAAGGTTTGGTGAAACTGTTAATGATGTTCTTGAGAGACTTACAGAAAAATACGACGCACACAGTGGAATGGAGAAACCTGGAGATAACATGCCAGTCTCACCCCGTATGAAAACCAACTGCTTCATGGACGGTTTGCGGAAAGGGCTGGCTTCAGCAAAAGGATACTGGACTTTGGGGAAACGGCTCCCCAGGATAATGTCACGATCCAAAACCCTGGTGGCTGCCCCGGATGGAATGGCTGGACTCAGATGCCACAGGGCGCTGGTGCTTTCCCGAAATCCTGGCAGCCAAACTGGATTGCAAGGACAATGAATGTGTGCAGGGCGCATGCTCAGGGTGGTGAGTCCGCGGGTTTTCTATATCGAACACCTGCAAATTCATTACTAATCGGATCGTTAAAAGTAAATAGGCGAGCATTAGACTTTATTGTAAATATGGGGGCTGGTCATTCTGTAATAACAGCACAATTGTGGGGATCAAAGCCTCCACCTTGTGGAAAAACTATGGTCAGTCAAGATGCCAGAGGAGGTAATAGAACAGAAACGTTTATAATTCCTTTACTGGTTCAGGATAACAATGAGGGTTCTACTATCATTTTAAAACATGGATTTATATTCTCTCCTGTATGTCTGGTAAACCTGCTTGGCAGATATATTAGGATTGGTTGTAGAATGCACAAATGTAAGAATTTACAGTGTAGAAAACTTTTAAATGTACTTCTATGCGTGGGATCTGGGGAGATGCCCAGGCACAACTAAGGCCAGGTAAATATGTCTGTGATGGAGGAACTAGGATGTAGCGGAGGGTTTGAGAATGTGTAGAAGATTGATGTAAAAGAACTCACAAAATATTCTCCCTTGCTGTGTGTTAATGCACACCAGTTTCCAGGTTCTCTGACAGTATTCATGCATTGCCTTGTGCCACTCACATGTATTTGCATGTGTCAGACCCAAAACTGAGTGCAATTCCCTCTCAGTTGTGGGCCATGCCCAAATGTGATGCGGGGCTCATGACTGGGGCTTCTCTACTTCAAGTTACCCCTAAAGTCAGAGTACAGGCCATGTAAACGCAAATGTCCCCTCCGCCCAGAGGCTGAGGAAGGAATTGGCCCTGTTTTTCATGCGTTGTTCAAAGCTGGTGTTGTGGTTCCCTGCCCTAACTCTCCATGCAATACAATTCTGCCTGTAAAAAAAAAAAAAAAAAAAAGGTGTAAACACTGTGCTCCAGTTGTATCTAACCTAAACTACTAGTTTGGCCCGAGTCCCGGGCAATGCAAAACATTTCACTGTGATCAATCTTGCTGATGTTTTTTTTTTTTTTTTTTTCAATATCCCGTTTGATATTGATTCCCAGTACTGGTTTGCTTTTACATTTGACAAAACAATACACCTGGTCTAGACTACCACAAGGATATTCTCTGCTGCTCTGCAGGAGAATTCCAAACAGTTCCAAATACTAATTCAGTATGTTGTTGACATTCCCAATTCAAGATTCACTCAAGCTGCTAAAATTCCTAGTTACAGGGCCGCAAGGTCAAACAAGAAAAACAAGGAAAATATTTGGGAACTGACAGAATCCAGGCGATTCTCGATTTTCCTAAACTCCAAAGTAAAAAAACAAAATTCTTTTCTAGGCATGACAGGTTATTGTAGCCAGTGGATCCCTGACTACTTGACCCACGGCCAAAATCTCTCTGCTAACGATAAGGTTACATGGACAGAGACTGCTGACATGTATTTTCAGAAATTAAAACGAGAACTGACATCAGCCCCGAATTTGGGCCTTCCTGACATTAACAAACCCTTTCTTTTGACTATGAATGAGAAGACATTTGGTGCATTCAATATGGACATTTGGTGCATTGCAGGGCCATTCTTTTGCCTACATCTGTTGCAATATGTAAATTTACCACTCACACAGGCCAGCCAAATGCTATCTCAAGGAAATTCTGCTGTGAAGGCCACTGCCTCAGCCCCTCCCAACACGACCCTCAGTCTGCCCACACAGGGACGGCACCTGCCGGGTCCACGGTCTGGCAAGGCCCGATGGTTAAACCATATTCACCATGCTATTTGTTTCCCTACTATGCTAAATTGACACATGGACAGGATCATGTGTCAAAAAGGGGGAATGGTATCTTTAATTTCCCAGTGTTTTTCAAGTTATGCATACATTATTTGTGAAAAATGTGTTATTTGTGCTGTAAATGTAAAGTAGGGCCAGAAGGTCCCAAATGCAGGCCCTGCTAATAGTCCTCGCAGGTATCCGGGGGAGGGTCCACTCCGCGACAGGGTTGGTGGCCCATGAGAACTGGATGTTACCCCCCTGGGTTGATGCTGGACAAGGACCTGGCAGACACTCGAATGGTAAGTTACTGTGTTCAGCTAACCAATGTTCTGAGATCTGTGCATCAGCAGGCTCAAGCAGCTCTCCCAGCGCCAGCCAGTGGCCCTCTGCACGATCTGCAGCCAGGAGACTGGGTGGTGATAAAAGACTTCCAGAGGAAGAAGTGGCACCAGCGTAGGTGGAGAGGCCCTTACCAGGTTCTGCTCACCACTCCGACAGCCGTGCGAGTGGAAGGCCGGGTCCACGCCAGCCACTGCAAAAGGGCTCCACCAGCGCCAAAGGAGGGATGAGGGTGAAAGACCCACCTCAACCAACATGCAGGACCAGCTGGAAAAAAAAACTCAAGAGAACCAACACATCAAGGAGCACATGATAGTAAACTTAGCTCCCAACATGCCACACCCAGACAGGAAAGCCGAGTGGTTCAATCCCTTCAGAAGAGCAGGCTGCAGTGCCGGGGTAAGCCTAGCCTTATTAGATCTCATCTCCCTCATTATCCTGCCAATCATCTTGGTCCACAAGAAATTCTGCAACAACACCTGGTAGGCCGTATAGCTGAACTGAGGAAACGGCCCAAAAGGTATGCGACTGCAGGGGATGAAGCTTGGCTGACACCAGGAACTGCATCACATCACTATACTACTAACTCCAGGAGGTGCTATGCTAAGTGGACTGTAAGCAACACTCTAACCATTCCTGTTATGTTTGCTCTCACATGCCCCCTGTTCCATTGATGTTGTCAAACTGATTGACTGATTTCTCTGTTCTATTTGGATTTGTCAAACTCCCCAATACTCGATAGCAATTGTTCTTTACTGGAGAGGGCATTCGAGTAGTGTTTAAACAAACAAGTTTGGAATCTGTGTTATAGGTAATGCCTCGTTATATGATTACACATTTGTAATTTCTGAGTTGTCCACATATAATCACACCACACAAAGAATATACAAAGTAAAGAGGGGCCTTACAGATTGCAACCCTGTCCCTTGGGAACACCGACTTTGGTCTGGTGGGGAGAAGTTACTGGAAGCTTTGTTTCCTGGGATAGGGGTATTGGGTCCACTAAAAAATAAGAGATCACACGGTACTGTTCTCCAATTTATAAACTCCTCTCTATTGACAACAGCGGCTGTTAGAAGCGAATTGACTGCATTACGGTTGATGGTTATTCAGAATCATAATTCAGAAAAATGGTGTTGGCTCAGCTTACTGCTTACCCAAGAGAGGGTTTGTGTAATGATTGGAGGAAAACTGTTGTGCATATATACTGAATTTTGATGGGGACGGACAAGTGATAGAAATAAGGTGATTAGAAATGTGATCAGGATACGACATGAACTGACAGAAAGGGAAGTTGACTCAAGTAAAGAGTTTTTTATAATCTTCTTTTTGCCTCTCCAGCAGACAGACAGCCTTTGACCTTAATGTCTCTGCTTCTCAGCTAGCACATTCTGGGCTTACAGCAAGGTCAACAAGAGGTATTCAGAAGACAAAATACTGATAAATGTTCATGGCCAGCTTCATGTCTTTTTGTTTTGGTAAAGCCCCCCCTTCTGGAAAAGTGTGTATAAGAGTCTTACTGTGTCTGAAGCAAATCAGAAAGCTAGTAAGCTTTCTCACTTTCTGTCATTTCTTTGCAAATAAATGCGAAAGTTAATGAGAAAAATAGCTATTGTGTTTTTACTGGATCTGTTTCATCAGACGATGCTCACCTGTGAAAGGGCATTTTTCCCTAACAATAGTGTATTCTAAAAAAAAAGACAGTTGAAGTGACTGAAAAGGTCAATTGTGAATGGCTTCAGACTATATTATCTGGGGTTATTATCTTATATGTTAAGCATCAGCAACAGCAGAGAAATAAATTCCACTGGAACACTAACTTTCAAGCTCGGCCTCCTTGCATGTCTGGGGACTGTGGTGGCCATTCTGGAACGGAATCTTCCGTTTTTTCCTGGACGTACTTCATGGTTGATTTTGAGGTATGTTTTGGATCATTGTCTCTATGGAATACTCAACCTCTCCCCAACTTCAATGTCTGGACTGACCTTTTGAACATTAGCCTCTAGAATTTATTGATATTTGGTGGAATCCATTCTTCCTTCCACTCGCTCAATATTGCCTGTGCCCCCAGCTGCCACACAACCACAAAGCATAATGGATCCACCTCCATGCTTCACAGTTGGCAATGTGTTCTTCTCTACAAAGGCGTGACCATTTTTTCTCCTAACATACAGTAGTCTTAGGTACCCTAGACTTTATTATATATATGTTTATTTTTGTGTGTGTGTTATAAAAAACATAAAAACACATTTGAGATTTCCAAATATTCATTTTCCAAAAGATTTAATTTTACTGAGACATTTTTGTATTTAATTTTAAAAAGTAGCATATTACTGTAAGCAATTGACTACTTTTTACACAAAAACTTGATCAAGGCTCTCTGAGATCAGAAGCGAGGAGCCAAACAAAGTCTGCAGAAGAACTGTGGCAAGTTCTGCAACATGGTAAATGGTCAATGGTTGGCATTTATATAGCGCCTTTATCCAAAGCGCTGTACAATTCATTTCTTCTCATTCACCCACACACTCGCACACCAACGGCGATCGGCTGCCATGCAAGGCACCGACCAGCTCGTAAGGAGCATTTGGGGGTTGGGTGTCTTGCTCAGGGACACTTCAACGGGCAACCCTCCGACTGCTCTTACAGCCTGAGCCATGTCGCCCCTTGGAACAACCTCCCTGCTGATTGTCTTATAGAACTACAGGACAGTGTTGGCCATCTCAGAGAAGTGATGCAGTTTTAACGCCAAAGGGTGGTCACAAAAAATATTGATTTGTTTCAGTTTTTAACTATTCTGCCAAATTACTAGAATGTAATGTAAAATGTATAGTATGTTTATTTAGGACCTTTCATTGAATTATTTTTGAAAGAATCTTATCTGTACAGAATGTTATACAGGTGCCTAAGACTTTTGCACAGTGCCGTATATATTTTTAAATAAATGACATTAACATGCAGGATATTTAATGGATTAAGGCGTTTCAAGTAAAGAATTGAGCTCATTTTGCCAAAATCCCTGCTGACTGGGCATGCTCATCACACTGCTGGTCAGCTGGAAGGCTATTCAGCTGTTGTTCTGGACAAAGTGTCAGATGTTCTTACAGGCCAAACCCTCAGCTGTGGTGCCAGTGAACCAGACAGAGCTGTAAGGCCCAGACCTGGGCCCGGAAATGGACCCTTTAAAAAAAAAAAAAGACAGCTTTACCCCACAGCAGCATCCAAAACAACAGTGACCTCCGCCATTTTTTTCCTGCAACAGAAAAAAATACTAAATAACCCCTGGAAAATAGTCCCTGCACTTAACCAGAGTATTTGACCATAAAATATGACCATGAAAGGGGACGTGTGTGTGTGTGTGTGTGTGTGTGTGTGTCTGTGTCTGCGTGCATGTGTGTGCGTGTGTGTGTGTGTGCGTGTGTATGTGTGTGCATGTGTGCGTGCATGTGTATGTGTGTGCGTGTGTGTGTGCGTGCGTGCATGTGAGAGAATGTGAATGTGTGTGTGTTTGTGCGTGTGCGTGTGAGTGTGTGAGCATGCGTGTCTGTGTGCGTGCGTGCGCATGTGTGAGAGAATGTGAATGTGTGTGTGCGCGTATGTGTGTGTGTATGTGTGTGCGTGTATGCGTGTGTGTGTGTGTGTGTGCGTGCGTGTATGGGGCATGTTGGGGGCGGCCTGTAGCGTAGTGGTTAAGGTAAATGACTGGGACATGGGGCAAGGTCGGTGGTTCTAATCCCGGTGTAGCCACACTAAGATCTGCACAGCCTTTGGGCCCTTGAGCAAGGCCCTTAACCCTGCATTGCTCAAGGGGAGGATTGTCTCCTGCTTAGTCTAATCAACTGTATGTCGCTCTGGATAAGAGCGTCTGCCAAATGCCAATAATGTAATGTAATGTAATGAGTGCGTGAGTGCGGGTGTGAGAGAATGTGTGTGTGAGCGTCGTTGCGTGAATGTGAATGAGTGTGTGTATGTGTGTGTGCGTGTGTGTGTATGTGTGTGCGCGTGTGTGTATGTGTGCGTGTGCGTGCGTGCGTGTGTGTGTGTGTGCGTGTGTATGTGTGTGTGTGTGTGCGTGTGTGTGTGTGTGTGCGTGTGTGTGTGTGCGTGTGTGCGTGTGTGTGTGTGTATGTGTGCGTGTGCGTGCGTGCGTGTGTGTGTGTGTGCGTGTGTATGTGTGTGTGTGTGTGCTTGTGTGTGTGTGAGTGCGTGCGTGCCTGTGAGTGTGTGTGTGTGTGTGCGTGTGTGTGTGTGTGAGTGCGTGCGTGCCTGTGAGTGTGTGTGTGTGTGTGTGTGTGCCTGTGAGTGTGTGTGTGTGTGTGTGTGCCTGTGAGTGTGTGTGCGTGTGTGTGTGTGTGCGTGTGTGTGTGTGAGTGCGTGCGTGCCTGTGAGTGTGTGTGTGTGTGTGTGCCTGTGAGTGTGTGTGCGTGTGTGTGTGCCTGTGAGTGTGTGTGTGTGTGTGTGTGCCTGTGAGTGTGTTTGCGTGTGTGTGTGTGCATTTGGCTTTGGCTGAGCGAATTTAGTACGGTTTTCATTGGGGCTCAAAACAATCATACAGCAGTCATTTCGATTGGTGGAAAAGGTGTCAGGTCGAGAGTGGCGTGTGGATTTCATGGTAGTTACGCCAGACTGAAAGGGTTGAGGTTTTATTTTTTCTGTAATCAAACAATTCACTTGTGGTCAAAGTGCAGATTCTTATACATTTTGGTTCCAGCATGTAGTAATTACCCCCCCCCCCCATTTCAATGCAAACAATTCTAAAACATTACTATTTTATTTGACATTATGTCAATTTGTCTTAAACACTGTAATATAAAAAGTGCTGTAATTACGACACGGTGAAACCAAAATGTACAAATACCCTCAGAATCTGCACCACACATAAATTGTTTTATTACAAACAGAGAAAATGAAATAATCAGAAAAAGCAGAAAAAGGAATTGAGTGTGTCTAAACTTTTGGCTAGTAGTGTAGGCAGGAAGTGTAAATGCTGTCCATTGACAAACAAGAACTTCAGCTCATTTTGAGGGCAATTACACTTGATTATTTTATTTTTTTCAGCTGTAAACGTATTTGTATTCCAACTTTAGTGGAATATTTTAATCCATGCCATTATTAAAACATTTATGTTGTGATATTTGAGTTAAGAAAAATACTTTCTGCAGTCCTTCGCCCAATGCATGCTGGGATAGGCTCCAGCCTCCCTCCAACCATGCTAAGCAGGTTAAGATGATGGATGGATGGATGGATGGATGGATGGATGGATGGACGGACTTTCTGTAGTCCACTCTGGCCCCGTTTCGTGATGTCAGAGTAACCTTTTCAGGGTACGTCTTCGTCATACAGATGTCAATCAGATATCCAGTCCGTAAATTCTTGATGCCCACAAATTTGCGAGCTTAATTTTAACGGTTCATTTTCAAAGTCAGAAAGCCAGCGGTTACGGATCAATACTGCGCTGAAAACTACTGGCACCTGATTGGTTAGAGAATACATTATGCAAATGATGGACACACCCACTCTACTCACCCCAGGAGAGTGACTACGTCAGATTCTCTGTTAGAGGTGCTTTTTTTTTTTTTTTTTTTTTAGCATGTTGTTCAATGCGTACCCAAACGTCCGAAAACAAAGGTTTTCAAATTAAAACGCATTGAAACCTTATTGAAATGCTATATCTGAAGAGTGTCACCGCTCCATCTTTAATGAAGGTGTGGCACAGCTTTGCGACCTTGTTCCTGGACAGCGAGATTTTCTTCAGGAAAAGTTCTCCTCTTTCAACCATTACCTTCTTGCACTGTGACAGATCCTGGGAAAGGAAACAGCCCATTACTAACACCACCAAATACAGACAAGAAACAGCCTGTTGTGGTCCTCATTTAACATAGAAAAGAAATGGCCTATTTTGGTCCTCATTCAACACAGAAAAGAAACGGCCCGTTACAGTACTCGTACAGCGAAGAAAAGAAACAGGCTGTTCTTCAGCCTGTTAAATTAGTGTGTGAAAGATATGCACATGGGGCTCAGGCAGTAAGAGCAGTCGTCTGGCAGTCGGAGGGTTGCCGGTTCGATCCCCTGCCCAAGCTGTGTCGAAGTGTCACTGAGCAAGACACCTAACCCCCAAATGCTCCTGAAGAGCTGGTCGGTGCCTTGCATGGCAGCCGATCGCCGTCAGTGTGCGAGTGTGTGTATGAATGGGAGAATGAGAAGCATCAATTGTACAGCGCTTTGGATAAAGGCGCTATATAAATGCCAACCATTAAATTAGTGTGTGGGAGAGACACGCACATGATGCTCGAGTGAAGTGAGGCTGATGAAACGCAGGAACAGCTCTCCTCCGGAGGACACGGCCACTGAGGAGTCCACTCCTGTCAGCCGGTCGATGGTGTAAAACCCCACGCTAACCCAACGACGGAATTTAGCAAGGGCTGAAGGTATCAGCATGCTCGTCCTTCTGGTGTTGCTGAAAGAATACTAATAGGGTTAAAAATTTGTGGCCCCTATGCGGAGATTCTAGATCAATAAATAAACCACGATACAAAGACAGGAGTACCACTCTGCCTTCCGCTCTTTACTGGTCCGGGCTGACCAAGAATCTCCACAATAGGGCCAATATATTCACCTTCGTTTATCTGACTCCATTTGAATAATAATTTAGTTTAGTTGTCCACATTTAGTGGATGTCTTATTTTGACTTGATCGCTATAGGAATCCTGTACTGAGAAGAACTCGCTGAACAATCCTCTGCTGGTACCACCGCATGTCACATCGCGCGTTATGTGCACGTCTCACGAACTGACTAGCTATCTGTAGTCATTACAGAGGTTGCAGGAATAGCTACTCTCGGGTATATCTGTTTACAGCCTAGGGACCCAAGCAGACCAACATAGCTACGGCTGTGTTCGACATGAATGAACTACCATGCCGAGGCGAGGGATTTACCAACATAGGTCTACGGGTGCTATACGCCGTGATACAGTAAGTGGAAATAATCATCCTCCCTAGACCAGTTTGAGGGGGTAAACCACGCATTCCCTGTGTAACAAGTGTCAGTAAGGAAAACCAAACAGATCAAGTTTTAACTATTTTATTTTACCAGGCAGGTTATATACACGTAATTACATACTAGTTCCAAATCAAAAAACATTACAACGGAAACCAAATTACGGAGTCTTAAAAGTCATACCTGGTAATAAAAGCTACATACGGGAGTCTGGCTACAGACACCCTGTATGTAGAAATGACGTGCACGGAGTGCACGGGAGGCTGATTGCATTCTCCCAGATTGCTTAGTTTACTGTCCTTAAATCCAAAATCTGGCCTTTGATGTTAACCCTAAAAATGGGTCACCCATCTGTAATTTGGAGCCACGCCTCCCCAGGAAACGCAGGGGGGTTGAGGCACATGGCTTTCACTGGGGCAGAGCTCCACACAGTTTCTCCTGGTTGGTTATGATGTCCAGGGTTTGCTGTTGCAGAAATAAAACCATTGCACCAGTCGCACTGAAACAATCAGAATAATACCAAACATGAATATTATCTAAACTGACTTTGTCATGAAACATCCAATGCTGTACACCTCATTTAGTGACTGAGTAAAGAGGGAGAGAGCAATAAAGGGGGGTTCGAAGGGAATAATGGGCCCAACAGGCCTTGCCCTCTGAAACCTTCCCGTGCCGTAAAGGATGTTGCCCCGTCGTAACGAGTTTTACGGCTGGAGGCCTGAGTCTTCCCCCACAGGCTCCTGCCCGTATGGGTGCGGAGATAGTGAGGGTTAATGGTGCATGCTCCTGGGTTAAATTACTTTACAGCCACATATTCCACAATACCAGAGGAAGCCAGCAAGCTGACCAGCCCTGAGTGATAATGCCTTACAATGGCCTGCGTCAGGTTCTCCCCCCCCAGGATAGTTTCCCCTGCACCAATCAGAGCACGGGGCCGCGCAGTCAGAACCAATCAGAGCACAGGGCCGTGCAGTCAGAACCAATCAGAGCACGGGGCCGCACAGTCAGAACCAATCAGAACACGGATCCGCACAGTCAGAACCAATCAGAACACGGATCCGCACAGTCAGAACCAATCAGCGCACAGGGCCGTGCAGTCAGAACCAATCACATGTCCGCTGTTCATTAGGGCCAATCACAGGTTCTCTGTTCAAGGTACAATAGGTAATTTCGGACTTCTAACGGTCAAGAGAAGAATAGCAGCAACAACCACAACACTGTTAATCCCTCTCCCTTCTCTGTAAATGTGCTGATGTTGAAACGCCATTGGCTGTGGCAATGTCCTAGACCTTGTCTTTGTGAGGAACTGCTCATGCTCCGATTTCACGGTTACCCCTCTGCATACATCTGATCACCACTTCATCTCATTCTCCCTCCCTCTTCCTCCCCATCCTCCTCCCCCTTCTCCCACCCACACTTCCTCAGCCCGCCGTAACCTCCACTCCCTCTCACCCTCTTCCTTTGCCAGCACTGTCACCGCCTCACTCCCCCCTCTCGAATCCTTCTCCAAACTCCCCACTGACTCTGCATCTGCCACCCTCCTTTCATCTCTCTCCTCTGCCTTTGACTCTCTCTGTCCCCCTGTCTCAAAGCCACCTCGCACATCCCCTTCCAGTGCTTGGATATCTGACACCCTCCGTACCTCCAGGACCAGCCTCCGTGCAGCGGAGAGGAAATGGGTAAAATCCAGAGACCCTTCAGACCTCACAATTTACCAGTCTCTCCTGGCGGCATTCTCTTCTGCTGTCACTGCCGCCAAAGCAAAATACTATCAGACACAAATTCAGAACTCCGCTTCTAACCCCCGGAAACTGTTCTCCATTTTCTCCTCTCTCCTCAACGCACCGCCTCCTCCACCTCAGTCCTCCTTCGCTGCTGATGACTTTGCTGACTTTTTCGATGAGAAGGTCACAGTCATCCGCAGATCCTTTACAACCACCGCCCCCCTCTCTGTGCCCATCCCCCCCTCTAGGCCCATCCCTTCCTTTTCCACTTTCTCCCCCCTTACAGACTCTGATGTTTCTTAACTCCTGCTCTCCCACCGCCCTACAACCTGTGCTCTTGACCCTATCCCCTCTTCTCTTCTCCAGACCATCACACCAGACATTCTCCCATTTGTCACCTCCCTTGTCAACTCCTCCCTGTCTTCCGGCTGTTTTCCAGCATCCTTCAAGAGGGCCCACATCACTCCGTTGCTAAAAAAGCCTACCCTGGATCCCTCCATCATCCAGAACTACCGCCCGGTATCTCTTCTTCCTTTTCTTTCTAAAACCATAGAACAAGCTGCTTCTACTCAACTTTCTTCTTTCTTTTCTAACAACAACCTGCTAGACCCCCATCAGTCTGGCTTCAGATCGGGCCACTCGACAGAGATCGCGCTCCTCTCTGTCAGTGAGTCGCTCCATGCCGCACAAGCAGCCTCCCTCTCCTCTGTCCTCATTCTTCTAGATCTCTCTGCTGCCTTCGACACTGTGGATCACTCCATCCTCCTGTCCGCCCTGTCAGCAACGGGTATCTGTGGCACAGCCCTGGACTGGATTGAGTCCTACCTCTCTGGTCGCTCCTTCCAGGTTGCCTGGGCTGGTACGGTATCAACACCTCGGCCCCTTGCCACAGGAGTTCCCCAGGGCTCAGTCCTAGGCCCACTTCTTTTTTCTCTTTACACTTGTTCCCTTGGCCCTGTGATCACTGCACATGGGCTATCCTACCACTGCTATGCGGATGATACCCAACTCTTCATCTCGTTCCCACCATCTGATACACAGGTTTCTGCCCGTATCTCTGCTTGCCTGAGTGACATCCAGAGCTGGATGGACAACCACTATCTAAAGCTCAACCCAGGCAAGACTGAAATGATATTCATCCCTGCTAATACCTCTCCCCACGCATTTTAGCGGAACTACGTACCTTTGTCTCTTTTTAGGAACTCCAGCAGGGTGCGGATGGCTGCAACTGCAGAGGCTACATCCGGATCCTGCCTCATCTGCGCCCGAAAGTACTCTACCAACTCTGAGAGAAGATTTAGCGGAATTTATCCCTAATCCCACAGTTGGACATAGCAGTGTAAATGGGAATTACATTAATTACATTTAATGGCATTTGGCAGACGCTCTTATCCAGAGCGACGTACAGTTGATTCTAGACTAAGCAGGAGACAATCCTCCCCTGGAGCGATGCAGGGTTAAGGGCCTTGCTCAAGGGCCCAATGGCTGTGCGGATCTTATTGTGGCTACACCGGGGATCGACCCAGCGAACTTGCAGGTCACAGTCTTGTACCTTAACCACTACGCTACAGGCCGCCCTACTGACATAGAATGAGTCTATGTAAACTTTTGGACACCCCTGGTTAAATTCAAAACATGCTATTTATAGCAAACAAACTTGAATATGACCATTTCTGTAAATATAAAACTACTTTTTATACGAAATTTGAAACTACTTTACTGAATTTACCAGACTGAAAAAGGGAGAGAAATTAAGAAGCCCACTCAGCAAACACAACAGTACGGTTTCCGTTCATAGTTATAGATAGCTAACGTTAATGTAATAGCTTGTTTCATGAAGAAAGCTAACGGGTTGAAATTGAATAAGTACGGTGTTTGTATCATATTTTCACAAGGCAAGATAACATACCGTCTTCGTTCATTCTATGATGATGCAGAAAGATGTCGTTCTTGCCAATTATGCCCAGCAAGGCACCAGGCAGGCACCAATGCTAATTTATCATCTGAGACTAGCTAGCTAGTGTAGAATATTTCCCCTTGTTATTCCTAGTTATTCTATGCAGTTATTTATGAATCAGTATGATTATCTTATGTTATTCTGTGTATCAGTATCTGTACTAATTTGCACTAACACAAAACTGAAGAAGTACACTGAAGTATATTTGCACTGTATTGTATTCTTTTTTATTTTATATATTCCCAGCATTGAAGTACACTCCACTGAATTATATTATTTCTGTTTCTCCTTAAAACACTGGAAAGAATGTTTTCTTGAAGTAAAATGTTAAGGGGGGGTTGGTTAAAAGTTTCTGAGATATGGATGAGAAGGTGTAAGACAATTGTGCTGTGTGTAAAAGGCAATCAGAAGCAAGAAAACAACTATGGCGTGACTGGAGAAGATGTAGCCGTACCCAGACAGAGGGAGAGACCAAGGCCACGAAAATGAGATTTAAGAAACTGTTTTGCAAAGTGTGTGGGCTCAGAGTGCTCAGATGAGTTAGCTTGTTCTGCTCACGCTGTGTGAGTGTGTGTGCTTTCTGCGGTTGTTGTCTAAAGCAGTTTTTCTACGCAATCCTCGGCATCCCAACAATTCTATTTGCAACCCAGAATTTTACCAAGCTGTCCATTTTTCTTAATTACGCTTTTCATGTTTTGAGGGATGATTTCTACTCTTATGTTACATTAGATAATAAGTATGCCATGAAGAATAAGATTTTGTATTCACGTTGCACGATATTGCATTACATAAAGAGGGCAAAAAAACTGATCCAATTAAAGACCGTGGCGAATCAACTTTCTTTTTTTGCCTTGCCTGTGATTGATTCATTAGTTTTCATTCTTCTTTCTTTGTTTATTTATTTGATCTGAATTATTTGTTTTAAAGTGTGACCTAGTCTTTAGACGGTTCAGTGGTCTATTGTCTTTTGAACAACTTCTGTACTAATCTCAGAGCTGAACATAATGTCATGTACCCAGTATCAACCTTCACCATCTAAAACCCCTAAAAATACATTCAAACAACATGCATTTATATAAAAAAAAATACAGATATATATTTTATGAAAATCAATATCTTTTATTTTTTTGAAAATCACACAATACAAATGCAAAACAAGTAACATTAATTTATTAACATAACCCTGTCATAATGCACCATTCATGTGCAGCGTTCCTCTAAGCTGACTTTATGAGCTCTGTAAAACAGAAAAAAGCAGTAGGCAAATGAGGTGAAAATGAATGAATCAGAAATTGCAACAGCAACAGATTGCTAACATCATGATTAACGTTTTGTTCATTAGCTAGGCTTTCCCAGGAATGTGAGTTAAACGATATTTACAGATGAATGATGTCATACTTCAGTGTGCCAATTAACAAAGAACAGTACTGCAAAGTGCATTGTGGGTACACATTACATTACATTACATTATTGGCATTTGGCAGACGCTCTTATCCAGAGCGACGTACAACAAAGTGCATACCCATAACCAGGGATAAGTTCGCTGAAAGACCCTAGAGGGAAGTACAATTTCAACTGCTACCTGTACAACAAAGATAAGGACAAGGGCCATTTTTTTTTTTTTTGAACAAACAAACAAACAGAGCAAAAGTGACCAAAAGTTAACTATCCAAACACTGCTTACCTAGCCAACGAAAAATACCGATACACAAAGCAAGTCACAGAGACAACAATTAAGGTTCCCAGGGAGGTAGGGAGGGATGGGGAGAGGTGCTGCTTGAAGAGGTGTGTCTTCAGCTTGCGCTTGAAGGTGGGGAGAGATTCTATAGTTCTGACCTCAACGGGGAGTTCGTTCCACCACCGAGGAGCCAGAACAGACAGTAGTCGTGAGCGTGAGGTGGAGGTTCTGAGAGGGGGAGGTGCCAAGCGGCCTGTGGAGGCTGAACGAAGAGGTCTGGCAGGGGTGTAGGGTCTGATGATTTTTTGCAGATAAGCTGGGGAAGACCCTTTAACTGCTTGGAAGGCTAGCACCAATGTTTTGAATTTGATGCGAGCCATGACAGGCAGCCAGTGGAGAGAAGTAAGCAGGGGGGTGACGTGTGAGTATTTGGGAAGGTTGAAGACCAGACGAGCTGCTGCATTCTGGATGAGTTGGAGGGGTCTGATGGCGGACGCTGGGAGGCCAGCCAAGAGGGAATTGCAGTCGTCCAGGCGGGACAGAACCATCGCTTGGACCAGGAGCTGGGTCGAGTAGGGGGTAATCTGGCCCTTAGACTGTGTTCTTGTGTCGAAAACAAAGGATCCTTACACGGCACTGAGACCATCTTCATACTCCCTGTAAAACCACAGAGATGAAAAAACTTTATAAAACAATAACACAGATGAAGAAAATATGTGATAAACAGGATGATATTATGTGAGCGTGGCATAAACTCATCCCAACTGTGGTGGGTTAGAGTTCAGTCTGATCAGTGCGCTGAACAGTTAAATATTCAGTGTTAATGAACAGGCTTATATGAGTCCACACAATAATATTCTCAGAGTTGATATAACACTCAATTCTTCTTGTTTTGCTGTGTGCATATAATAACAACATATTCAATAATTACTTAATTTGGGGTTAAACATTCCCTCGCAATAATTCTCAATGTGTATGTGTATAATAACACTGTCCCCTGTCTGTACCCCTCTCTACTGCCCCCTGTCTGTACCCCTCTCTACTGCCCCCTGTCTGTACCCCCCTCTACTGCCCCCTGTCTGTACTCCTCTCTGTTGCCCCCTGTCTGTACCCCTCTCTACTGCCCCCTGTCTGTACCCCTCTCTACTGCCCCCTGTCTGTACCCCTCTACTGCCCCCTGTCTGTACCCCTCTCTACTGCCCCCTGTCTGCACTCCTCTCTGTTGCCCCCTGTCTGTACCCCTCTCTACTGCCCCCTGTCTGTACCCCTCTCTACTGCCCCCTGTCTGTACCCCTCTACTGCCCCCTGTCTGTACCCCCCTCTACTGCCCCCTGTCTGTACTCCTCTCTGTTGCCCCCTGTCTGTACCCCTCTCTACTGCCCCCTGTCTGTACCCCTCTACTGCCCCCTGTCTGTACCCCCTCTACTGCCCCCTGTCTGTACCCCCCTCTACTGCCCCCTGTCTGTACCCCCCTCTACTGCCCCCTGTCTGTACTCCTCTCTGTTGCCCCCTGTCTGTACCCCTCTCTACTGCCCCCTGTCTGTACCCCTCTACTGCCCCCTGTCTGTACCCCCCTCTACTGCCCCCTGTCTGTACTCCTCTCTGTTGCCCCCTGTCTGTACCCGTCTTTGCTGCCCCCTTGAAAAGTATTTTGTGGACCGTTTAGAAAAAAGAAAACATTCATCAACGGTCCACAATATTACTAAAATCAAAAACGAATGAACCGCAGTCTACCCAATCAGATATCAGTAGTGCCATGTTCTTGTTAATCCCATTGGCCAGCTATCCAACGGAACCCACCTACAGTACTGTATGTAATATATCATAACAGACATCTTCATTTAGCGCGGTTGTCGGAAGTTACGTGTGTTCATTGAGTCCAATGTGGTACATTTGTTTGAGCTCTTCAAATGGAAAAAGAGAAATGTATGATGAGAACACAAAAATGTTCTTGCATGAGGCCCATTGTCTTGGTTGAAAACTCCAGTTGTGACCCAGATTGAGCTTCTTGTTTTTTTCACCCGTGATCATGTTAAACTCTGTCCTGTTCTAAAAATACTAGATGAGCTTGAAGCTAAAATGACCTACACTGCTGTGTGGAACAATAACAACTGGTCTTTGTACCATATTTCCCAGTATGCTTTGCAAATTCAACTTCTTCGATGTGTTTCTACACTAGAAACGGCAATTAGGCATCTTGAGGACTGCAGCAAGGCCCCCTGGTGGACAGACTGACTCAGATAAATACCTCCTGTCTGTGTGCTGTACTCTGCTCAGGTGGAGAGAGGGTCCATCTCTCCTGGATCTGCTTGTGGTGTCTACAAAAAGAAACAATATATTGAAATTACACACGGTTAACATCATTTAAACAGGAGAACTTAAAGGAACATTAGGTACAATTTTTGCATTAAAAACATTGCGTTACAAGTTCATTTAAAATCCCTTCCTATCATTGAAAAAAGCTCACTGGCAGGTTGACTCTGCCTGTGTTTATAGTCCTTAAATTCGGGTTTCAAAATATGCAGTTGACGGACCGACACTCTGCACCACATAGCTGTAGCTGTGCAATACCCCTCTCTACTGCTCCCTGTCTGTACCCCACTACTGCCCTCTGTCTGTATGCCTCTCTACTGCCCTCTCTCTGTACCCCTCTGCTGCCCCCTGTCTGTACCCCTCTCTACTGCCCCGTCTGTACCCCTCTCAACTGCCCCCTGTATGTACCCTCTCTACTGCCCTCTGTCTGTACCCCTCTCTACTGCCCCCTGTCTGTACACCTCTCTACTGCCCTCTGTCTGTACCCCTCTCTACTGCCCCCTGTCTGTACCCCTCTCTGTTGCCCCCTGTCTGTATCCCTCCTTGCTGCCCCCTGTCTGAACCTCTCTCTACTGCCCCCTGAGAATTACAACAGCAAACATAATGGTTCATACTATTCAAGATTTACACACACAGCAAAATTTGCTTAAAGGATTAATGTAGGCTAAAACACAAGAGCTGAACTTTTTATAGTGGAAGCTTATTAGCCTTATTAAAAAGCTGCCGCCTTGTTTTATAATCATTCTGAAAGGGATTGGAAATACAGTTTATGAGAGCAAGTTATTCTGTGGATTTAAAAGGCCAACAAGGTTTCTAAGAATTAAAAATGTGTTACATCCTTCATGAATGAACTACCCTGATCTTGGATGAATCTACTCTCCTTTCCTCATTGTAAATGTACATACTAACTGGCAGATAGATCATCTTGCTCCATTATGTTTAATGCCGCTTCAGTATGTGTCAGAGAATAACAGGACAAAACGTAAAGATGACGTGTATCAAATGCTTGACTGGACTTGAACCTGCAACAGCGCAAGCAGCAGCAGCATCGAGCATGCATCACAGCCCACAGCAGGGGGGCAGAACTCCGGTCCTCAAGGCCCGGTCTGCATACTGGTTTTTGTTCCAACCAATTGCCTTGTTTTTAATTTGCTGACAGCTCTATAAATGAGCCTGTACCCTGTACTTGAGCACAGTAAAATCATTAGGACACACTTGCAGTCTGCAGCTGTAGCCGGTATTCATACACATGTCATCAATTAAATAATTAAGACCAGAAGTTGGCACAAAATCCTGAAACGGATCGGCCCTTGTTGTGCACCCCTGGCCTACAGAGCCACCGGACTGTCCATCGTTTTGTGGAACTTTAATACATAGCCTACTCACAATTGTCTGATCCTAAATCAGCAAACAGAATTTGGTAGGATACAATACTCTTCACACACCCCTTTGTAATTTTCTTGTTCTTTCCTGACACTGCAAGAGTTTAGGAACGCTCTGTCGACACAAGTTAGTCTTGGGAGAAATTGTAACACTCAACATTGTTTGGGTTCTTATGATAGAAACTGCAGTGGTGCTGATTTGTGACCTGGTCACTACAGTTTTGGGGTGCAGTCCTGAGTAGGTTGGTAGTTTCTCTTCTGATCCATCATACGATGGTGGTTACACAGTGACTTTCGCTGTTGTTCGGGAAACGTACCCCTGGTCAGTCAGAAACTTCATTGCTCTTTGCTCAGAGCTACAAGCATGAATAGCTGATGGCGGTTACAGAACATTTGCATGAAGAGATTGTACATATTAAGAAAGAGAAACACTCCATCCCTCTCTAATCACAACACACCTGATCTTGCTGAGATGATGTTGCACATCGGAGTCGTTTTTTGCAGCTCTGGAAAAGCTGACTCAGCTGTTCTGTTATTCTAAGTAAAAGCCAAATGACAATATTACAACCAACAGTGAAAGGAATTTAGAGAACAAGACACAATTAATACTATTTTGGCTTTTACATTATTTAATTTAATTTTATACATCTAGGCTTAAAAATAAACAAAGAACAGTCCACAGAGACATTTACAATTTTGAAACATGACACTTTTGTACTATCATAGTATATTCTGAAATACTGGAATAACAAAAAAGGTTAAAAGAATATGCTTAAAAGAATTTATAACAGATAAACATGTCATCATCTTATGACAGCTAGTTTCTACTTACTTTTTATCCTGCACACCTGTATTCCAGAAAGTCAGAAACAGAGAAGGTCATAATTTAGCAAATTGTAACAACATTACACCAACACATGCATAATGTCCTTTTCAATTTGATGAGTATCTTGGATATTTGAAATGTACCAAATCTTAGTAATGTTTCCTTGGGATACTTACAGAAGGCATACACCTGTAAACCAAGCCAAAAGGCCAAAAATAAAGATTCAAGAGGCAAGACGATCACTCGAAGATCTTCCACAGTTCGCTCCCCCTTTCCTGTAAGTACATATTTACAAAAACCTGACGGAGAATTCCACAGTGCGGCCTTGTGATTTCCAGAGTACATTAAGTACAATACATTTCTCTGAGACTGTCACATTCAAAATGAGCATTTAATACCTGAACTAGTAGAACCCAAATCTAAAATCTAAAATCCCTCTGTAACCCAACATTATCCCACATTGAAGCTGCCTCTCTGCCATCAAAACCTGGATGAAACAGCTTCCTCAAACTAAACGACGACAAAATGGTCATGGTTCAGAATCCACACTAAACAAGTCGGCCCAAATACCATTCACCAGTGATGACATAGTTTTCTCCCCCTCACCCTGAGACTGTAACCTTATAATCATCCTGGTTCTGACCCTCTTCACCGCAACATTGTGCCAAGACCTCATTTTACCATCTGCTAAATATTTCCAAGCTTCCCTGACCCCTAGGCCCTTCTACTGAAACACTGATTAATTCATTTATTAATTAATTAACTCACTCATTCATTTATTAATTAACTCATTCATTCAATCCTCCTGTTGACTTTCCGACACAATCTCAGCCCATGCTGCCTCTGGACTCTTCTATCCCTACCATCCTCCCTGCTCCATCAGGTCCTCCACTGCAGGCCCCCCCCCCCCCCCCCACACACACACACTTCCACACAACCATGCCTATCTCTCTCTTTCTGATGTTTTTCATCCTTCACTGTATTCTGCTGCTGTATTGTCTTACTGTTGCGTATGTATTGCCTGCATTGTATTTTCTTGTTTTAAATGTTATATATACACACTCACCGAGCACTTAATTACACCTACTTATTCATGTGATTATCTAATCAGCCAATTGTGTGGCAGCAGTGCAATGCATACAATCATGTAGATACGGGTCAGGAGCTTCAGTTAATATTCACATCAACCATCAGAATGAAGAAAAAATTTGATCCAAGTGGCCTGGACTGTGGAATGATTATTGGTGCCAGACAGGGTGGTTTAAGTATCTCAGAAACTGCTGAGCTTCTGGGATTTTCACACACACTAGTCTCTAGAGTTTGCTAAGAATAGTGAGCAGCAGTTCTGCAGTCAGTAATGCCTTGTTAATGAGAGAGGTCAGAAAAGAATGGTCAAAACTGATCAAAGCTGACAGCAAGGTGACAGTAACAGAAATAAGCACACATTACAACAGTGGTATGCAGAAGAGCAGCTCTGAGCACACAACGCATCATAACTCTAAGTGGATAGGCTACAGCAGTAGAAATCTTAAAAAGAAGTATAATAAATAGCTAATAAAGTTCTATAAGAAATATACACTGAGCTCTTTATTCGATTTTTTTATTTGATTTATTGGTCTTCTGCTGCTGTAGCCTATCCACTTAAGAGCTTTGGTTATTTGTGTTACTGTCACCTTCCTGTCAGGTTCCACCAGACTGGCCCTTCTTCTCTTCTCTGACTTCCCTCATTAACAAGGCGTTTTTGCCCACAGAACAGCTGCTCACTGGATATTTTCGAGTTTCTGAGAAACTCAAACCACCCTGTCTGGCACCAACAATTATTCCACGGTCAATGCCACTTCAATCACATATCTTCCCCATTCTGACACTTGGTCTGTAAAACAGCTGAACCTCTTGACCATGCCTGCATGCTTTTATGCCTTTAGTTGTTGCCACATGATTGGCTAATTAAATATTTGCATTAACAAGATGGTGTAAAGGTCTACCTAATAAAGTTATCACTGAGTTTATATATATATGTATATATATATATATATATATATATATATATATATATATATATATATATATATATATATATATAGTAAAGTTTCTTTGGGTTGGGAAAAGTGGGAATGGTGCAAAATACAATATAAATGTAGGCAGTGCGATATTCTCATTGAGAAAAAGTTTTTATTGTCCTCACCTGCTTTCAGAAACACTTCTGTTGCTAGAGCAACTGAATTAAGAACACTTAGGACAGCAGAACCAAACACGTACACAAAGATATGAGCTACATCTGAAAAACAATGAGGGAAGTTTTTGTAAGTCAGTAAGTTTCCTGTCAGATTAAGGTAAATATACCTGAATTGCTTGATTTTCAGAGAAAGAAACCCATTATTTCTACTTGCATGAAAATAGTTAATTACAGACATTGATTATTAAATGTAGATGTAATTTTGTATTATTTGACTTTTTTTTCTCTTCTTTTTCTGGTCCTACAAATATATTCATTTTTGATGTTATATTTCTTAATGTAAGCAAAAAAATATTAATGAAAACCAGTTCATGGTCTTCTAAAGCACAGTAACTGATGATAAAATGCATGGATGTGATGATGATACTGTACCAGGTAGATTAGTCCTGTGATCAAAACGCAATACTGCAGTCAGGATGAAGAAGAATACCACGAAACACACCAGTGCAGGACGGTCTGCAGTAACACACATGTCACTTCATTAATGTTGCGCACAAAATATTTTATCTTTGACGAAAGCATTGGCAAGCGTTACCGTACAAGATATCAAAGCACTAATTTACTTACTTCTCCCAGGGCTGCACGTGTGGGTTGTTAATGTCAAATATTGTAATAACTGCAGTTTGTAATGATTAATAATGTAATAATGTAAGAAGTGTGCCAAGTCTTCAGCAATATATAAATCCTGTGTTAGTCACCCTCCCTCTGTCTGTTACCCTCTCTGCGTCCTCCCGGTCTGAATAATTTCATACAAATTGGATGGGCCCCATGGTCTGGTATCTGTTAAGGCTCTGTTCTAGTGCACGGACGGGCCCCATGGTCTGGTATCTGTTAAGGCTCTGTACTAGTGCGTGGATGGGCCCCATGGTCTAGTATCTGTTAAGGCTCTGTTCTAGTACATGGATGGCCCCATGGTCTGGTATCTGTTAAGGCTCTGTTCTAGTGCGTGGATGGGCCCCATGGTCTGGTATCTGTTAAGGCTCTGTTCTAGTGCATGGATGTGCCCCATGGTCTGGTACTGTTAAGGCTCTGTTCTAGTGCATGGATGGGCCCCATGGTCTGGTATCTGTTAAGGCTCTGTTCTAGTGCATGGATGGGCCCCATGGTCTGGTATCTGTTAAGGCTCTGTTCTAGTGCATGGATGGGCCCCATGGTCTGGTATCTGTTAAGGCTCTGTTCTAGGGCATGGATGGGTCCCATGGCCTGGTATCTGTTGAGGCTCTGTTCTAGTGCATGGATGGGCCCCATGGTCTGATATCTGTTAAGGCTCTGTTCTAGTGCATGGATGGGCCCCATGGTCTGGTATCTGTTAAGGCTCTGTTCTAGTGCATGGATGTGCCCCATGGTCTGGTATCTGTTAAGGCTCTGTTCTAGTGCATGGATGGGCCCCATGGTCTGGTATCTGTTAAGGCTCTGTTCTCGTACATGGATGGGCCCCATGGTCTGGTATCTGTTAAGGCTCTGTTCTAGTGCACGGATGGGCCCCATGGTCTGGTATCTGTTAAGGCCCTGTTCTAGTGCATGGATGGGCCCCATGGTCTGGTATCTGTTAAGGCTCTGTTCTAGTGCACGGATGGGCCCCATGGTCTGGTATCTGTTAAGGCTCTGTTCTAGTGCTTGGATGGGCCCCATGGTCTGGTATCTGATCTCTTGTGACTAAAGCGGCACATGAAGGGTCTTGCTCTGACTCATGTCTGTGCAGCTTGGCTTGTGGGTTGTGGTGTAAACAGAAGCTGTGGGTGATATTGTGTGCTTCAGAATGTTCATGTACATTTTCTTACATTGGCTCTGGAGGTGTAACATAATTAAAATGCTTAATAATAAATTAATTAGAAAATATCTTCCCAAGTACTTCTCCCAGTCCTGTACACATACCACCCTTCATGCAAAAAATGATGTAATTTTCAGCCATGCTAAGAACAACACATTATAGCTGAGCTTAAACAATCAAGAGGAGAAAATATAGATGTAACAAATTGAAGTAAGATTTTAGGTTTATCCAATGAATCATTTTCTCAGTGTGCTTTGGGAAAAGAAGCAGCTGATGACATCACATGCTCATGCTCATGTACACTTTCTACCATTGGCTCTGGCTCTGTCACATGATCATGTAATGTAATGTAATTGTCAATGAAAATGTGTTAATATGATGTGATTTCCCATGCATTTCTCCCTGTCCTATAGACATATGCCCATTATGCAAAGGAATACATTATGCAATGTTCACCAAATCTTAAGCTATGCACAACACATCAGAGCTGAGTAAGCTTCACCACCCAAGAGGAGCACAAAGAATCACATTCATATTCATGTCAACAACAAAGAATTACATACCTTTATTATTTTCTAAAAAGATGTGCAGAAATAGAATGTTGAGAGTACTCTTAAGAATGTACTTAAGCACTTCAATTACTTTCTCAATTAAATCTGAAAGAAATGAGATGCCATTAAGTCATAAAAATACAATGTTATATTTATTGCATTTAGTACATTTGTATGGCCTTAAATGATGGTCTAAACACATTCAATAAGGGACATTTTGCTGCAGTTTACATACAGCTGTGGATTGGTGTTGTGAGAGTTCTCAGGTCATTATCGTTTATATTTCCAACCCTTAGTTGTGTATGTTTGTATAATTGTACAAATAATCTAAGTTCACTACATACTGCGGTTTTGACTTCATGGTTATTTTAGTGGTGCAGCAGAAAAAAATGAAGTTCTGTCTAATATTGCTCTCTATTCATCGTGAATGCCATGGGGTAATAGGCACATCTGGGATGCCATCTCAGATGAGTTTTACATATTGCCAGTGACATGCCCGATTTCAGGTGAACAAAACCAATTTGAATGATATTGAAGACTCAATCTCTGGCTTCTCATTTGAATTTTACAGGCTGATCAGAATCAGAATCAGAATCAGAATTCCCTTTATTCGCCATGTAGTTTTTACGTACAAGGAATTTGCTGTGGTATGTGGGTGCATGCAGACAACATAAAGAATAATACCAAAAACAGAAACATAGATATGAAAATGAGGTGGAATGTAGAATATAAAAAAAATATATATATATATATATATATATATATATATATTCACAATACAACATGATGCTGAAGCAGGGTGTGAGAAGTATTATTAAAGTGCAAAATATAAAATATAAAGTCTATGGGGGCGGGATAAGAGTCTGTGACAATGGGGAGTCCCGGGCCTAGTTGACATTAATCACAGGGAGACAGTGCGTTGACGTAACATGTTCTGTGACAGTGGGGGGTCCCCCGGGCCTTGTTGATGAGGCCAGCTGCAGATGGGTAGAAACTGTTTTGGTCCTGATGGACCGCAGCCTCCTGCCAGAGGGAAGTGTTTCTAACAGTCAATGTAATAACAATATTACATTGTCAGTAAGTTTTGAGTTCAGCACAATTATTGGGTTCACAGCACATACTAGACCTAAAGCCCTGTTCTGAAAGCTTGCTGTTGAAGTACCGCACTCTAATGCATTGATGAGTCCCACACGCTCGAATCAAATCTGGCCAGTGCGGACTGTGGCTCCTTAGGGTGACACACAAATGCTGATTTGTTGCCCAGGGTACAGCAAGGTACAGAAGGACTCAGCTAAGATCCGTTCCAATCTTTTAAAATTATTGTCTTTTCTTGCTTGATTGGAGGGAGGAATCCCCAAAGTGACCTGGATACAAGATGGCTGCCACAAGTAGAAGCGTTCCATCCCAAGGCTTCATTCAGACTCACTTTCACACATTCCCTTCCCTAGCTCTCTCCCTGAAGTGAGCTATTTGATAACCTTAGCATGAGGGATGGAAAATGAGGAGGCGAGGGAGGGTAATCGCTACCTCCCCTTTTCCTGAGCCGAACACCCCTCCATCTAGCTGCTATATTTCATCCGGAGATTTGAGGAAATCCCACCTTGAATCAAGGGAAGGGAACGTCAGGAACAAAGCATAAACCTCCCAGTACAAAGGCAGCTCAAATCAAGCGCATGGAGGGAGTATCCATACTCCCTCCAAGTAGTGATACTGCCCAAAATGCATTGCAATGCTCCCTTCGTTTCTAAGGCTGCGTACCCCTGCTGAAAATGTATCCTCCTTTCCTCCACAACCACTCCATCTCCTCTGCGCCCTGGGAGGCCATCTTTGTGTCCTCCCTCCCTCCAATATGCTCACTACCCTGATAAAACACAATTTACTCTTTGAGACCTTCTTTTTCACTGTTCTTAATCAGAGATTAAACAGGTTTATCTAATAGATATGGAGACCCTCATTGTCTTCACAAGAGCTGTCCCTATCCGATATCATATTGCTTCATATTGTTTTCCATTATATGAGAAAAAAGTAATTTTCGGCAACTAAAAAAATATGTTCACATGATATATCTCCAAAATCAAAAGAGCCAGTTCAGGTATTTCATCCTACATTACAAGAATAGGTTGTTGGGGCAACCACATCATAGATTCATATATAGACATATCAGCAGAGTACTTGGCAGAAATATGACCATAGAACTGAAAGGGTCAAATAAAGCTTATAAACTGCAACCAGTTAAACAAGCAATAAATAACTATATAAAACAATAATAAATAATTGAAATAAATGAACAATATCAATAACAATATTATTAAAACAAAAAGAAATATCAATATAATAGCAGTAACTGTAAATATAGTAGCAGTAAATTATATATAGTAATGTTTGTATTTTATTGTACAAACGCTAAAAACTATATATATTTATTATATATATTTGAGAGTCGCAAATCTCTCCTGCATAATAAAACAACTGATTTATCCTATGTTCACTTATTCAACAGAGATTACAGGGAGTGCTTTTTGATGCAAATTGTAGTGTATTTTGTTGTGAGCAGAGGGTGTAGAAAGTACTAAAAATGTGTACTGAATACTTGTTTTAGCACAATTCTTAATGTTCCACGCCCCATAATGTTTGGGACAAGGACATACTGTACTTTTCTACTTGATTTGACACTGTACTCCGCAATTTGTCTTTTGTCAGCAGGTGTGTGAAATTGTCCCACACGCATAGAGACGCCCAGCTTTAAAGATGCATTTTTGTTTTGGTTTATTTTCACTTTGTTTTAGTGTCTAATCATAAACCTTTTATACATTTGGTTTCACCATGTAGAAATTACAGCACTTTTAGCCCCCCATTTCAGGGCACTATAATGTTTGGGAAATATAAATATCATGTATAAAATAAAATAGTCATGTTTAGTATTACAAGCAAAGGATATGTCACATATCCTTTTGCTAGTAATAATTGTGACTCATAGACCTCACCAGCAGGTATTATATACAATATTTTTTGTCAATTCTCTCTCGATAAAGACAAGTGCAAGCTGTGAAAGATGCTCCTTGGTCATTGTCGAGCGCAGGTATGTTTTCAATAGCAACAAGGATGTCATTCACAACAAGGTTTTTTTGTCACATTTCATGCTTGTCACATCATGTTTCATGTTTAGTTATTGTCTTAATGTGAGGGAGCAGGGGTGGGAGACCAAGAGTGACTGGGAAGGGATCACAAAGTTACCAACGATAAGTTGGATAACCACTAAAATAAGGAATATAAAAACAGAAAACGGGAGAGAGACTCCCTGGTGAAATGCCCACAGAAACAAAACTGTGAAAATCGGTCAAACAGGATCAGTGCAAACTAGCACGGAATGCCCAAAGAAGTAGGCGAGTTTTGTGTGAAAAAATAACTGAAAAAGGGAAGCAAACTCTTTATACAAAAAGAGCAGTTCATGTTTATGCCTCTTTTAATTTCCTGCTTGTAGTGATTGGAGGGGTCGAATTTCTGAATACATTTGAAAGACACCTCCTCCACCTCCTTAACGTTATTCACGACTATGTATTTCTGAGAAAGCATCCAGACTTTCTTCCAAAATATATCACTCACACACCGATTCCAATATGCGGTGACATATGGAATCGAAACAACATATCTTTAAAAAAGGGCATGTGTGGTCAATTGTGTGGATTCAACATTCTAATTATAAAATCAAAACAGCCGTTTATCAATCTCAATATTGCTCCATAATATAGCAAGTTATACTTACATTTATATCGTACGTTGTTCCAATCGTATTTCCACAAATCCAGCAAAAAGTTAAAACGAGGTAGAATAAACCAAAGTATAAACACTGAAAAAGAGAAAGGTAGACAGTGAAGATGTTTGTTATAAAATGATGCTGGTGAATCCCTTTAATATACACATTTATATACGCTCAGTGACCAATTTATTAGGTACACACCAGCTTATTAATGCATATATCTAATCAGCAACTGAATGCATAAAAGCATGCAGACACAGTAAAGAGGTTCAGGTGTTGTTCAGAACAAACATTATATTACATTACATGGCATTTAGCAGACGGTCTTATCCAGAGCGACGTACAATGAAGTGCAGATCAAACACAAGTACAAGTGCGAAGAGGACCTGAGAGGACAGTACAGTTCCGAGTCCTAGTGTAAACATACAGATACAATCAGAACCCTTGAAGAATACATCAACTTACAAACTAGCATACCACAGTTGGCAGCTAGAATATCCTGAGTACAACAAGAGCACACAATGCGTCAAACGGGCTACAGTAGCAGAGGAACAAGAAGTTTAAAAAAATCAAGTAAATACCAATTAAAGTGGTCACTGAGTGTACAATGTTGTTATATATTATTATTATTATTATTATTATTATTAACATATTATATAAAGATATTACATTTAAGTAATATAGTAATAGCCTACAGTACACCTTAATATTCATTAGTATTTCTCATGAAAGATCACAAAAATTCAGAATATCAATTCCCTTATGTGGTTATCAACACAATAATTAAAAACCATATATTTACATTGTGCTTCTACCCATATATTTGTAATAGAGGAACTCAAAAGAAACAGCCCTGTTTTCATGTAGTTATTTATCACAAATATAAGCCACCCAGTGGACAATGCTGCCTCACTGTCTGACTGATAGACTGACATTATGTGATCATTGATATTGAACATGTCCCTATTCATTATTCAATCACCCTTATGGAATAAAACCATGTTTTGTTTGATACTGGATCGCAGGGGCGTTGTAGTGGGGGGGAAATCAGAGCTGATTCCTGGGGCCCCAGCATGGAGAGGGGTCCTGAAAAGGCTTGGATTTCTTTTTGTTTTCACCTGCAATTTTAAAATTGTAAGTAATCGGACCAACTAAATTAATATTGGCTGAATACATAGGTATGGGGGGGGGGGGGGGGGGGCTACAGACTAGCCTTGTTAGCTTTAGAAGCCTTCTCCCATAAAATAATATAGATCAGGAAGATATAGCTCATGAAAAATAAATTGACACTCCCAAAATGGGGTGTTAGAAGTGTGCCACCATCCTCAACTTTGGCTATGTTGAAGATTGACCTTTCATAACAGAAATTTTTGGAGCTGAAAATGCATTCAATAAAATAAAAAATGAACATTGTGATTACATTCTGACTGCTTAATAGGTAATTAAATGAATTTACTTTCCTTATGTATTGGGGCTTTTCTGGGGAAAAAATATGGGACAAAATCATTTATGAATGACAATTACCTAAAAAAAAGTGAAAGGTTAAACTTGAAAAAAATGAATTGGAGAACTGATGTTAAGGTCAAACAGAAGTAAAAAAAACACAAATGAATGAAGTGCTATTTTCATAATTTATGTAGCCAATCATAAGTGCCACCACTGCCCCCTAGTTTGGCCAGTTAACAAGCACCCCATCCTCATCTGCAACCAGTGTGACACATTGGACAGCAGTGTCCATCTGGGAGAATGAAAGGATTTTTACTAGTATTCTGAAGCCTTTTGCGCTTTGCAATTAATGCCTCTCATTCACCCATTCACAGGCACAGCAACAGGCTCCCATGCAAGGCCCCTGCCAGCTCATCAGGGGCCATTGGGGGTTACTGTCAGTATCTTGCTCAGGGACACACCCAGGCACCCAGAACTGACAACCCTCCGACCAAATTTCTACATTTATATCCA
The DNA here is from genome assembly GCF_963514075.1 of Conger conger. Classification (NCBI taxonomy): domain Eukaryota; kingdom Metazoa; phylum Chordata; class Actinopteri; order Anguilliformes; family Congridae; genus Conger; species Conger conger. The sequence continues at coordinate 45,684,282 of NC_083771.1, read as the reverse complement.
TAAGTAACAAGAGAATGGAACACACTCATAGCCTTTTGTAAATATAATTATTATATTATTTAGTTTTCACATTTTAAGGGAAATTCTGTTCTAGATGGTCCTGTCCTGCAAAGAGTAGCCAGGGTCAGGGTTCGAGAAGGCGGGCCATTAGCTAGGGAGGAGTGTCTTGCAAAAAAGAGAACCTATCCAGCCACAGAGTAAGAAGTGCAGTTCATTTAAAAGAAAATCTGAGCTCCACCTTCTTAAATGACTTCAGATGTGAGGGAAGAGCGTTCATCCTCATGAGGCAGATTTGTGGAAGGCTTATCACAAACTGGACACACTATGTGCCCTGCTACACGAATAGACACATTTTGACTCATAACGTTTATTTATAATTAATTTCTAATTGAAGAGGGAAGTTTAAGTAGTTTAAGTTGTCTGCTGTAGTTGCATTGCCTTTTCCACCTGGATGTGTTCACTAGTTCTGAAACTTCAAGGATCATTTTGGAAGAAGCCCATTTATTTTAAAGGGCTTCAATTTATTTGAAAGGTCATTTCAGACTTATAACGGTCAAGAGAGGAATTGCAGCAACAAACACTCTCAAACCACAACACTGTTTATCCCTCTCCCTTCTCTGTGAACACACTGACGTTTAAATGCCCTTGGTTGTGGAAATTAGAACCAATTCTCAACCAATGACCTTGACTTATTGTACAGCCATACAATGTTTTGGTACAGAGTGCCGGCCCATCAACTGCATATTTTGAGGGCGAGGGTGAGCCAACATGTCAGTGAGCCTTCTTCAATGATAGGAAGGGATTTACAATGGTCTTGTAACAATGTTTTAACACAAAAAAAGTGTGTGTAGCCTACGTTACATTGCTGCAAATTTTGAAAGGATATTTTTTATTGACCTTCCAGGCACCTATTCATTTCTTTACTCGCACAGTTGATTTGGTAAGCCAATATGAAATACGTCCATATTAATAATTACACTATCGTAACATTTTAAAGCCTGGATTAACAAGACATGAAGATACAGGATGGAGCTTTTAACCAGCTTTGCTAACCTCACTCCATCACAGCAGAATGTTTCTCTGCCATGGAGAAAAAGACAGTTTTACAGGACCTTTTTAATAACAGGCTTTATTATCCAAAATACCGGTATGTGAATAGTACATTATCCAGCCTGTTCTGTAGTTTGCTTTAATGACCTTGGTATGCACCTTTTGTATGTCGCTTTGGATAAAAGCGGCTGCTAAATAAAATGTAATGTAATGGCATTGTTGAATGTGAAGGGCAACTTACCTGCTGTAAAACCAAATGCACTACCCGAGAAAATCAGAAAGAACATTTCCGTGTCAATGACGTAGTTTAGGTAATCATACCCTGAAGTAAAGTTCATCCCTGTAAGCACAGAAAAGGACAGTGTTTGAGACTTTTGGATACTAATGCATGTGGACACACATCTCAGTCTTGCCTTTCTGCTGCAGAAACTAAAGCCTTTAGGATCAGATGTGCATTTGGACCTGTGGTATGAGAACACCGGTAAAGGGTGGAACATGAGAAACAGATGGATATTACTGAGAAACACAGGATTCCACTAATAATCGGGAAGAGAAAAATCCACCATGACCACTATATTTCTACCTATTCTTTTGTCACTTTAATCAACTGAGATGCAAAATGAAAAAAACAAAAGAACAAAAACATGCAAACACACAGGCACTATGCTACAGAACTGAATTAATTAAGCAAAAAACAAACAAATAACAAATACCATTTTTTTCAAAACCATTCTATTATCATTCACCTTACCTATCCTATCTACCTATGCAAAAGCAAGTCAGCTGTATTGCGTATTATAATGCATTAGGTATGCAGTGTAATATTACGAAAGTAGACTTATAAAGATACATAATAGCATGATACATTACCCTCACCATTACTGCATCTGTAATGTTGGCCTACGGACCTTGTATCTTACCATACAATTCTCTAACCAGAAAAACACTGAGTTTATGCACAGAGGCAAATATTCTAGCTCTACTAGGGCCAAACCTGGTTCTGGGGACCCCATTACCTTTAATACAACAACCACTTTAGACCCAAGCAACCAGGCGAGGCAGCCTGTAGTGTAGTGGTTAAGGTACATGACTGGGACCTGCAAGGTTGGTGGTTCAATCCCTGGTGTAACCACGATAAGATCTGCACAGCTGTTGGGCTCTTGAGCATGGCCATTAACCCCATATTGCTCCAGGGGGATTGTCCCTTGCATAGTCTAATCAACAGTAACTAATCAAATGCTCTAATTGATCAACTAAATGCTGATACCAGAAGACCCTGAAGCTCTCCAGGACCAGGGTTGACCAACCCAACTCAGTTAGAAGACTGTTCAAACAGAGTTCCTTCAGACATTCTTACTGTAATATGTATTTATGCATGAAATGCGTGCATGTTGACATTTCAGTGAAACAGTGACACTTTGATTCATGAACGGAAGATAGGCTGCACATAAGACATTTATTGGCCTATAATTATTCAAGGTAAGTTCTACACTATTACATAATACTACAATATATCCCACTGGACATCTGTAGCCAAACACTGATGGTACATGCAACATATATAAAAAATGTGTATTTTACTATATTATAAAACATAGTCTTACCTGAAGAAAAAACTGCTGATAAATCGAAGAATACCACAACTGCAAACATGAATTCGGAAAATAGTTTTCTTACTACTTCTTGGGCATGGTATGTCAAAACGGAATGGAGAAGAACTGATTTGAAAAGAAATGAGATAATTAAATTATGCACAGTACACTGAAGGAAAATGTCATTAAAAAAAGGCAATGCAAAAATGTTTTAAAATAAGTACAGTACAGCCACACATTTTGGAAACTTTCTTGGAGCCATTTTAGTCTGTAAAAACAGAACTAACAAACAATTATCGAACTGCCCATGAGCGATAATGACATTATGTGACCATTGGGCATTTGAAATAAAGTATAGAAAAGAAAAAATGGCTTTCTTTACATTCATTTTAAATTTCATGTACAAAAATAAAAGGAATTCAAGCTGTTTATAGAATTTCCCAAAGTAGGATACATTAGACTGCTCAATTATTTCAGTATGAGTTCATACATACATGTAGGAAGGTGTAATTATCATTACGTTTTTTACAAAAATGTTATTATTTTTCATTTTTGTTTTATGGTATTACATTTATTACATATTATATGTATTATGTCATAAAGAGATATTGCTAATCATTGATGCCGCATTTGAATGAAGCATAATTTGTTCCAGCGCTGCATGTATACAGTACAATTCCTACCTTGTGGACAGTGCCGTCATTTACTGTTATTACCTTGACCGTGTATCACAATTATCAGCTGAATACTGAGAAACAGAAAATACAGTCAAGCTGTATTTGTTTGCAATTCCAAAATGTATGTAAATTAATTTTATGTATGAAATAAAATTATGCTTACACATTTGTAATATGCCAGAAATTGTTCATGTTTTATGTAACAATTTTCAGTTTTCATAAATTCACAATGTTTACTGAAACAATATACAAAATTGATTGATGTGCAGTGCCGTGAAAAGTATTTGCCCCCTTCCTGATTATGGAATAATTCCAGAATTTATTTCATGCTCTTACCGCCTGAGCCAAGGTCGCCCCCAATAATTGCAACCAAATACTAACCATAATTTGATATCAGCCTTTCACATCACAAGGAATTTTGACTCACTCTTCTTCTTTCATAAAGACAAATTGCCTTTTCAGATCCTGCCAGAGTATCCTATAGGATTCAAGTCAGGACTTTGACTAGACCACATTTTGGTTCTTTTCAGTCAATTCAATGTGGACTTGTTTTGTGTTTTGGATGTTTGTCTTGTTACAAAACCCAGTTACGCTTCAGCTCATGGGCAGATAGCCAGGCATTCTCCTTAAGAATGTATCCACACACCATCACACTAACTTCACCATGTTTGACTTTTGGTATGCTGTTCTTTCCCATTATGGAGTCATGAGCACTGATATAGCTGAGGCTAGTGTTAGGGAAAAATGCCCTTATCAACATTTCACAGGTGAGCATCGTCTGATGAAACAGATCCAGTTAAAACACAACAATAGCTTCTCTTTAACTTTCGTATTTATTTGCAAAGAAATGACAGAAAGTGAGAAAGCTTACCGGCTTTCTGATTTGCATCAGACACAGTAAGTGTAATGTTTCAGTATCTGTCCTGTGTGTATTTATGTTTATTCTTGTTATTTATTCATTTTTCATACATCCTTGGTTATTGTTTTCCATTACAGTTCTCATTGTCATCCCCTGTTATGTCTGCGTCTGAATGTTTACCAGCCTAGTCACACCCCTGTCTGCGTGTCCCACTATTCGGGTGTTTATGGTAGTTTCGGGTTTTCAACATTCCTTCCAAACTCGCGATTCTTACTTCCTGCTTTTCTTGGTAATTAAATGTTCTAAAGCACTATTCTTACTAACTACTACTAATCTAGGTATTGTACAGTACTAATCCGATTAATACACTTACTGTCTGTCTAACTAACTAACAATCACTTTTATTGGGTAGTTTAGAAATACTCACGTAACTAATTCACTAACGCAATCTCTTAGTTTTTCGGCACTGTCTGTCTAACTAACTAACTAACAATCACTTTTATTGGGTAGTTTAGAAATACTCATGTAACTAATTCACTAACGCAATCTCTTAGTTTTTCGGCACTGTTCTATAACTCCGCCTCCCTATGCTATCCCTAATTACTTGCTTAGTTTCAGCGAAGTGTCTGCACCTGTCTCTGACGATCACTATGTCTTCAATGTTGTTCAATTGTCTTTATGTTAACACGCATTGTCAATTAAGAATCAATTAAGAAAATTACCCTTACACTAGCAAGGCTTGCAGGTCTCTGGATGGTTTTCTGGGATCATTCGTGACTTCCTGGATCAGTTGTGCCCTTGGAGGAATTTTGGCAGGCCGGCCAATCCTGGGAATATTCACCACTATTCCAAGTGTTCTCCATTCAGACATAATGGCTCTCACTGTGGTTCCATGGAGTCCCAGAGCCTTAGAAATGACTTTGTAACCCTTTCCAGACTGATATATTTCAACATGTTTCTCACCTCTTGAGGAATTTCCTTTGACCGTGGCTCACCATGAATTTGTCCTAAATAAAGCAGTTCTGCAAAGAAAGGTGGGCTAAACTTCCTCCACAGCGATGTGAAAGCTTTATCTAATTATTTTGATTTATTTTGTCTAATGATCTGAAAACATTAAGTCTGACAAATATTTAGGAAGGGGTAAATACTTTTTCATGGCACTGAATTTTAACTTGTACCTTACATATGTATAATCATGACAGTTTTGATTTCAAAATTTCAATTATATATTATGCAGTGTATGCATATGTAGATGTAATGGATTATGCCATTAACATATGAAGGGGTTGATGTTAGTGACTTGATGCATTATAAAGCATTATAATGAGTTATAACTGGGGGCCTGCAGGGGTCTCAGTGAGTAAAGGAATTCTCCATAAGCACAGGCTGTGCTGATTCATTAGCCAGGTCATGTGGGTATAAAGCAGCGCTTCTCAACTCCACGTCCTGCGGGCCACAGTGTCTGCAGGTATTTGCTTCAACTGTGCGCGGCACCACCTGATTTCACTAATTAGCTTATTATCTGAACCAAGCAGGTAAAATAATTAGTGTAATCAGGTGGTGCAGTGCACGGTCGGAGGGAAGTAGCGCTGCGTTAAAGGAATAATAAAAATAGAAAACATGGAGCATAGATTGAACATTAATATATGAAAGTAAGTAGCTGTATTATTTTCTGCAAATTAATGCAGTGTATGGGAAAATAGGCTTTTTGAGCAAAAATATAGGTATCACTAGGGGGCGAATTCATTGGACCGGTATGCAGAAGCTGACTTCATACAGTCCTTAAGATAACTAGCTGTAGAGGTTTTTGTGTGAATGTGTAAATATATTTGCATACTGGCCACAGGGGGAGCTGCTGCCTCTGCATGCAGCCAAGTCTGGCAAGTGTGTTGTTCATTAGCCTGCTCAGCTGGTTAACCCATTACCTGCGACTGACCCGATTATACCCATCATTTATCAAAACACATCGCACAAACACGCCAACAGTTCTCTGTGTGTGTTGCTCATTTGGCTTCTCCGCTGGTTAATAAATCAAAACTGGATGTGCATCAAAACTGGTGCAAACAGCAAGTATACTTACCAGAATTAATCCCTGTTCTAACGAGACAAGCGTCCAAAGGCAGTGCCACGTTTGTGAGTCTCTCGAACCATGTTCCTGTAAAGAGAAACCAGTCATTTTAACAGCAGTATCCAGTGCCCATGATGTTGCTGCATTTCCAGGGCCTGACACAGAGCCCTCCTAACACCACCAGAGAGCTTCCTAAAGTTCACTCTTCTGTTGCTAGTTAGGATCCTTTCCATTGGCATGCTGCGGTGCCATCTCTGCCTTTGGCTTAGGCTCCGCCTCCAGGAAGGGGTTAGCCACAGAACAATGGCCAGTCACCCAATCCTGACTCACTAAGGGCTCTATCCTGGACTTAACCCAAACGCAAGTGTCATTGCCTGTTTCAGAAAGACAATTTTCCCTCCATCTGCCAAATGCCATTAGCTTTTCAGAAGGTTGACATTTCTGTATTATAGATCTTTTCTTGATTGGTCTTATGTAATATTCTAATATTCTGAGATACTGGATTTTTGATTTTCAAAATAAAAACAAAAAAAGGCTTGAAATATTTCACTTTATGTGTAATCAATCTAGAATATATGAAAGTTTCACTTTTTCAATAAAAAAAAAAGAACTTTTCCACGATATTATAATTTTGCTGAACTGGACCCTCTCTCGCTTTTCTTTTTATTAATAATGAAAATATATAATATGAGAACGTTGATAAAACTGCTCTCCCATGAAACCAGAAGTGATGTGAAATATAACTCCCATTTATAGGTTACATATATATTGAGCACTTTATTAGGTATTGTATTAGCTGTTGTATTGTTGTACTCCAGGGTATTCTAGCTTCCAACCGTGGTATGCTAGTTCATAAGTTGATGCATTCATCAAGGGTTCCGACTGTATCTGTATGGTCACGCTAGGACTCGGAACCGTACTGTCCTCTCGGGTCCTCTTCATACTTCAATCTGCATTTCATTGTATGTCACTCTGGATAAGAGCATCTGCTAAATGCCTTGTAATGCACTGTAATGTCATTTATTCGTTTTTGTTTTTTTTACTTATTAACCCTTATTTAACCCACTTTGGCCCCCTGAATGGCAATTTCAGCCTATTATGTACTATATATTTGAAGACTTAAATTAAAGAAGAGGCTTGTACCATTCATGGATTTGAGACAGAACAAATATATGTCAGAGCATGTACATACAGTGTAGACAAAAATATAAAGACATTACAAAGCATCTTATATTTTTATAGTTTAACAAAGAATATCTAAATTTCTAAGTGAAGGACCAACCCGGAATGACGTTATATGTGTGCACAAACTTATAAAAAGTTCTCAATGTGTGGACAAGATTTGGTAAAGATATCTACAGGCATTCAAATTCCACATGAGTTTTCCCAAAATGTCCTCAAGTGTCCCCAAATCTCTCCAAACACAAAACAAAAACATATCTTTTTGTGCAGTTGCATGAATGATCAGAAAAGCTTACTTTTCTATTTAACCAGATTTTTGTAAACAAAATGTGAAGAAGATTAACCTTCACATCCACCTGCATCACATTTTAAACTTTATTTCAAATGAGGTTAACCAGAGAAATATCCATTAGCCTAACCGCAGGTCTGAAAATTAATTCTGCTAGGCAGCAATATTCCTAAACTGTCTGTCACCGCGATATGACACATTATAACGAGTTGGAAAGGGAAGGAAACCCCGTACAAGAAGATGTTTTAAATTGGTTCTGTACTGGAATGACCTAGCAATGCATTTACACAACAACAACAACAACAACGAGTAGTACAAGACAGCATTTGCTTTGATATAGTCCCGGGAAAAATAGATTTCTATTTTGCTGAACGGATTAGAAAATAAACTTCAACATTAGTCATAGCTTCATAACCAGGTAGGATATTTGGTTCCATAAATGTGTCTGCATCAAATAATTTGCAAAACAAACTTATATTTCTACCAAACGTGTATATTCACGCAACTTCTGAATGATATGATTTTGTTCTTATTTTGGAACATGATTTTTTGAGATCGAGAAACGGTTTGAAGGATTGGTAGAATATGCCTTTTATTGTCTCAGTCTGAGACTGGTCAGCTGGCCCTGCTTTGCAAATAAGAGGCAGATAAGAATCTAAAGTGCTGTTCTTGCTAGAGGGGAGTCTTTTTAACAATTGGGCATTGGCATCTTGCGGTTTCATTATGTAGCGGTTTTTATTATCAAAGAAGTATGAACACAACAAAAATTTGGGACGTCGACGACTCAACCAAAAAGGGGAATGGGGTTAAATCTTCTGCTGCTGTAGCCTATCCACTTAGAGGTTTGAAGGGTTGTGTTTTCAGAGATGCTCTTCTGCATACCACTGCGTTATTTGCGTTACTGTCACCTTGCTGTCAGCTTTGACCAGTCTAACTATACTCCTCTGACGTCTCTCATTAACAAGACATTACTGTCTGTTTTTGTTTTTTGCACCATTCATTGTAAACTCTAGAAACTAGTGTGCATGAAAATAAAGATCCCAGGAGATCAGCAGGGAGGACCACCCTGTCTGGCACCAACAATCATTCCATGGTCAAAGTCACTTGGATGACATTTTTCCCCATTCTGATGGTTATTAACTGACATTAACTGAAGCTCCTGACCTGTATCTGCATGTTTTTATGCATTGCACTGCTGCCACATGATAGGCGGATTAGATAATCGCATGAATAAGTAGGTGTACACGTAGGTGTATAAGTACTCAGTGAGTGTTCTTCCTCCATTGAGGCATTACCATCTAAGTAGGCTGCTTGTATTACTCCAAAATCTTTGAAAATGTGTTTTTTTGCGGCTTTAAGGGCAGTGCATTGTGGTTTTGGTTGCAATAGGGCACTTGAGATTGCCGTGGCAGAGAACATATTGTTTTGAATGTATTGATTGTATTAGCTATATCTGGAATATTGTGGACACAAACAAACTGCCAAATAAATACCATTTGGGGCGGCCTGTAGCATAGTGGTTAAGGTAAATGACTGGGACACGCAACTCGGTGGTTCTAATCCCGGTGTAGCCACAATAAGTTCCGCTCAGCTGTTGGGCCCTTGAGCAAGGCCCTTAACCCTGCATTGCTCCAGGGGAGGATTGTCTCCTGCTTAGTCTAATCAACTGTACGCCGCTCTGGATAAGAGTGTCTGCCAAATGCCAATAATGTAATGTAAATCTTCTTCACGGCAAGTTAAGTCAGTCAAATTTTTCTTCTCACTCACGTAACACAAAAGAAGAAATGGACGTTTTATATTAGCAGAGTTACCTCAGAATTTGGTTCGGCATCAGTGGGTTCTGAACCTGGAGCTGAAACTGTCCTGACTACGGTCAGGAAGCAAAGGTAACAAGAAGAGACCTACTGTGGATTGTTGGGAATTTAAATGGTTATTATAATAATAATTTTGCTAAAACATAACACATTCATTTGTAGAATATTGGCATTTACAAAAATGTATTATAAACAAGGAAACATAAACAGTAGAGTTTATTATTGCCTTATTTCCTTTATATTATGAAAATATTTAACAAACTAACAAAAATACACCAGGAAATTTGTTAAATGATCTGTTTTAAAGTATATGCTTTCGACTCGCCTCTCAGAAGAAGCACTTTATCCCATCTCCAAACCAGCTATACGAGAGTCGATGATAAAATGTATATCTTATAGTTCTCTGTATAATTAACTTTAATTGTCTATTTTCTGTTTTGTCATTAATAGGATGCAGGGACCCCCTGCGTAAATAAAGGATAAATAAAAAAGAAATAAAAAAAACTAAGAAATAATAAATCTGCCTAATACCAGAAAAAAACTGTCTGAAAGGCATATCATGCATGATTTCTTTCCTTGCTTCACTCCTGCGTTGACACACAAAACACGTATATGCCAAGTTACTGCAATCGCACCTCTTTCAAAAATGCAGTAATTGTAATGTCGCGGACAGTGACTACACAACTCAGCTTGGAGTCATCTTGTTTATTGTGCTACGCAGTCAACAGAGCAACAGGCACACCTGAGGGTCATAACAGATTGCAGGTATGGAAAGCAAAGCACTATTTGAACTAGTGCGAGGAACACAAGAAACTATGTGTCAGAATCAGTAGTGGTGCCAGGATTGCCATTTTGGATGGGCCCATCAAAAATGTTCACAATACAAATATTTGGCTCTATCTTACACCCGGGCAAAACAGAAAGATCCCAAACATTGATAGTGTGAGACCGATGCAGTTGTCACTTTCCCATCCAGTTATTTTGAGGTACTGTAGCTGACAGCGATTGCACTATAGACCTGGTCTAAAGTCTAATGCCACAATTATTTTATTGTTATTTTAATGGAACAATGAAGGAAATGCGCCTACTTAGGTGATATATAGCACTGGCACACTTTTACGTACACTGCCACAAACCTGAAATGCACCATACGTGGAAGATTATTGTTTTTCTCTCTGTATATTGTGTATATATATCAGGAGACATGAGTTTAAAAAATGTGTTACAATGGCATTTAATTACATTGTAATCATTCCAGTTCAGTTAAGTCTGATAAAAAGACACATCCCTGTGCCATAAACCTATAAAAACACAAGGAATTTTGAATTTCTTTTGTATTTTAGTGGAATTTTTGTGTACACTGTATGTACATGCTCTGACATAAATTTGTTCTGTATCAGGTTTCTGAATGGTACAAGTCTCTTCTTCAATTTACGTCCTCAACCGTGTGCACAGTAAATAGTTTTTGAGATATTTACATTTTTATAGGACTAGTACAAAATAGATGGAAATTGCCCTCTAGGGGGGCGCAAAGTAGAAAGTGTTTACCGTAAATCCTCAAATTGTTGCCGGGGTCTTTTATTTACTTAGGCTGCACAAAGCACAGGCCTTTATTTGGGGCAGGCTTGTATTCGAGGCAGGCCTTTATTTCTTATTAGAATTTTATTCTTAGAAATAAAGTCAAAGGCTACGCTTAAAGTGGGCCAACACTGTGACACTTCCTGTAACCGTTCAGAAATCAATTAGTGTAGGCTAATCAGGAACATGGTTTGGTAAGTCATAGTGTCAGTCTTAACAGACTTAGTTTATTGCAAATATTCTCAAACACAATAAATCACATGCAAGTCCAGAATCCATAAAATAACAACTTGCCAGACACGCCTTCATGAACAATAACAGATTAGCGTAGATAACAGCAACTTAAGGATCTTTTTTTCCTAAAGTGCGTTTTATTGTGAGACATACGTTTCGTTTGGAGCAGCATACCGGTAGGCTATCAAAAGATTTTCGCTTTGGTTTGGGACTTAATTTAGTTTTGGACTGTTTCATTCTATTGCTAAATGTTGGGACTGATGGGCACTGAAATCTAGGGGGTATTTGATGGTTCACTGTTAAGTTTTATGTAGTTGAAAGAGTGTCGGGATTTCCACCTGTCTGTTTATTGCGAGCCAAGGCAGCCGCTTTCATTCATTCATTGAACGTGCGCTGTGCTGTAAATACATGGAAACCTTATTGCGTAGCCAAGTAGCCTAAATTGAGTTAATTTTTAATTTTACCTGATTTACTTTTTATTAAATTCGTAGGCTGGAATGCCTCACGGCAACAATTGTGTTTAAATGTATACTGCCTCAGCCTTTGGCAAGCTACTCAGAAGGGGGCGGCAAGCGACTTTTAGCTTGAGAGCAATGTGTTGGAGACCCATGGTGTAGGACAACGACTTTTCATTGGCAACAGTATTAAACCGACCAACAATATAACATATTAAGAAGAGCTCTTTTATTTCACTGAGTTAAATCGAAACAATGTCTTCTAGTGCTCTTGGACTGATAGCCCTACTGGTAGGCAATATTACCCCAGCTTGTATTTTGGGGGCCGGCTTTTATTTGTCCGAATCGGCCACGCCCCCGGCTATTATCCGAGGCCCGGCTTCAAATAGAATCCCGGACACTATTTGAGGATTTACGGTATGCCTTTAATCCCTTTAATGCCTAAATCAAGTCTCCTTTCAGTAAGCTTTACTGAATCTTTACTAAAGTCTTTCCTCATACATTCTCTTTTATTCTGTACATGGAATCAATCTGGTTGCCCTTCTTTCAACCTTTTCCAGTGCCTCTATATCTATCTTGTTGTGCGGTCTCCATAACTGCATACAATACTCTAAGTGTGGTCTGACAATGTCAGGTGTATTGCATAAGGTGGGTTCAACACGTGTTACTGTTTTCCTTAAACATATCAACACAATGCAGGTTTGCCTTGCTATCATTTGCTTTGCCTTTGAATTCTTCATTATCTTCCACTATCTTCAGCATATATATTTTATTTGGAACTAATGGTGCCTTAAATGTGCAACATGCTTTTGCTTGTTGACTACCAGTCCAGGAGATGTAGTGTAAATCTGAACAGATCAAAAACAGCACCCCTCCTAACAAATGCTAAAATCTTCTGTTCATTTTTCATTCACAGAAAAACAGTTGATGAATTGAAATGGTATTTGTACATGATCCAACATGGCTGCATTTTTTTTCATGGTGAACTATGCCAGTAATTACTCTAGCAGAGGCTGTACCAACTTCTCAGTGCGATATAGATATGAAGCATGCCCCACTGACCCCTAGCTTGCCAGATTACTGTGCGGTGGTGTTGCACTCTTACGTTTCTGGGGTTGATGTCCTCCAGTTTTGGCTGGGTCTGGGACGTCCTTGTCTCTTGCTTGAACAAGCAGCCACCAAAAGAAAGGAGAGGAGGAAGGAAAAAAAAAAAAAAAGGGAGGCATATCTGTTTCTGGTTTCCATGCCAACTTCCGGCCTTATAATTATGCCTTACATTTATGTCATCTCACATTTTAGCTCCGTACAGTTCATGATAAGCGCATCAATGACAGCTGAGGACTCTTCTTCTGTCTATCTGAAATGTTTTAGAGAAGGCGCATTGCTCAACTTGGCGAGCACTGTTCTCTGTTCCACAAGTTTCGGTCACCGGAGAGAGCTCTCGCACTTCTGTCCTCTTACAGACACAACCTCTCTCGCCTCAAGACCCGCATCAGTTTCTGGATCTGGGGAAGCGGTGGCAGTATTAGCATAGCTCTGTGTCCCTGCTTGCTTGTGTGACTATCTGTCTTCTTATCTTGCTCAGGCCCCGTATTGGACACACCCTTTTACGTTTCTACTTTTTCCGGGAACTCTCTCTGTGGCTATGCAAATGCCTGGTTGCGTACAAGGATCTATGTGTAGGCCTACTTCTTCATGGATCTTTTGTCTCCTTTGCCTGACACTGGTCTTTTTCTCCCGTGTACACGTAACCTACAGCTGCCAAAGGAACGCACAGTTTGTTTACATACTAAGTTGTTTACAGCTCCTTGCGAAGAAGAGACGTGAAATCCATAACAGCATGAAGGACTGCATTGTGTGGTTGCTGAGGTGACCTAGCATAAATGGCTACACCACTGCTGGTTTGCCTGTGTTTATTTCTTCTGTTCATTTTGATTTGCTTCTTATTTAGATTGGTTACCTTCATTAATGCATGCTGGTTTTGTTTGGTGTCTATCTGGGCCTATGATTTGAATGCTAGCCACTACGGCTATTCCTCTCGGCCCTGCCTAGACTGCATGCACATACTTTGAAGCCATAGTGTTGACTACCTGCAGTGCTACCTCTGGTTGCCCAGCCCCCCATTGTCCATTGATATTATAGTGTAACTTCCTGTCTCAGGTGTTCCCTGAAGTAGCTGGCAGCGTTGCCCCGGGTGGTGAATTCCTTTCTCCGGTTGGTGCATAGACCCGGCACAGTTTTTGAGGTGAGATATTGGGGTTGCTGCATCTGGGTTTTCTCACCTATCACCTCGGCTTATGGTGCTGTGTGTCTGTACCTAAAACTTCCACAGGTTTCTCTTCGGATTTAGCGCACGTGTGTCGTAAGTGTGTTGCAAGGTGACTGACGTGCATTGGCTTGCAAGTAATGGCTTTTCATTTTGACTGACTGCTTTGCCGCAGAGTGATAATTTAAATAGAACTGTAAACCAGCATTAGAAGTCATAGCAGTGCAATGTCTATTATTTTACTAACCAATTAGATTGCAAGATTTATACATCCTATTAACTCATTTAGCAGGGGAAATTGAGGTTCAACATCCTCGAGGAGCTGGGTGATTCATTGTAGTGCTGGTCATTAAAAAAGGGAATAAATCCGAGAACTATTCATTTTCTAGTTCTATAAGCTGCTGCCTTCCAGGCTTCACTGAGGGAAGGAAAGTACCTTGGGCATGTCACTGCCTGTCATGTAAACTATGCATCTCCGCACTCACAACAGTCATTTCTTCCGGAGGTTTCCATGCTTTCTGTGCTTACGTTTGCATACAGGACAGGAGTGGAGCGCCCACCACCAACTTAAAATTAATATAGAAATGAAATTAAACAATGCAAATGGTCTCAATGGTCATTGCTTGAGAGATGCCAGTGGGAATATGTCTCATATAGCAATTGTTTGTATGAAAAAATTGTACGTTGCTACTTTAAAGGTGCTGAGTTTTTATTTTGTCCTGTTGAGAGATGTATGGCTGAAAGTAGAATCATGAATAAGTTCATTATTAAAGTGCAATATTAGCAATATCTATTCCATGTGTTTGATTTCTTACATTTTTGGACACAATGGAAACATTGTGTAATTTGTACATATTTTCAGAAAATTCTGCATCATAAAATAGAAACTTACCACCAAGTACATATGGAGCCACCTTAAAAATCACAAGGATCCTCACAAGATTTATAGCACTGCAAACATAGGCCTCTCCAACAGAGCCTGCGAAAAAAAGGACATCAAAGTACAAGAGGTGAAGAATCTATGTTGGGCAATGGCTGATCGATTTCTCTTTTCTAAGCTTGAAGCTTTTCACCCAAAGACAGCTCTCTGGTTGGTTTATCTTTTCTTACACAAATGCAGTCTTCACAGGCAAAACCCAAGGCTAAAACCAAGAGCAGACATTCAGAACTATTTATTGTTTAATAGTTACCTAACAATAAATCTAACACGACACATCTGGACAACAAGAAACACCTGTCAGTCACATACTTTTGCTCACCAAAACATTGGGTGGTCTGATACAAGAGGTGATATGTTCTAAGTTGTTTAACAAATCTAGATCAAAATACCAGGCAATAAAACCTGAAATACGGATCTGTCATATAAATGGTAAATGGTAGGCATTTATATAGCGCCTTTATCCAAAGCACTGTACAATTGATGCTTCTCATTCACCCATTCATACACACACTCACACACACCAACGGCGATTGGCTGCCATACAAGGCACCGACCAGCTCGTCAGGAGCATTTAGGGGTTAGGTGTCTTGCTCAGGGACACTTCGACACAGCCCGGGCAGGGGATCAAACCGGCAACCCTCCCACTGCCAGACGACTGCTCTTACTGCCTGAGCCATGATGCCCCTATGTAAAGATTTATCATCTCATGTAAATCTTTTGACCTCAAACTAAATTGTCTTCAGTGTATAACAAAAACAAAATAATTGACCTGTTTCAATACTTTTGGAGGGGACTGTATGTTTTGCAAATCAGTTAATGTGTTTTAAAATGTTCTGTATTAAAATTACTTTGAATAACAACATTTGATAAAAAAAAAAACAACAACTTTGAATCAGAACCAGGATTCAATAAGAACCAGATTCGATAAGCAAAATCACAATCAGAATCAGAATTAATGAAATCCAAACAATACCCAACCCTCCTGTGACCCCCACTGCTTGATTGGCAGGTGAGACCACATGTTTCAGGGGAGAACCGTTTGTGTCTACACTCTCCTAAATAAGCTGTAGGGATTACGGCATGAACATGACTGTAAATAGCTCATTGCATAATCAAAATGAAGGAGGGAACTGGACTTGGAAATCTTAATACAAAAAAAGTAAAGCAGACAGACTTACTTTCAATTTTACCCCATATGGCGAAGGCGATGGATAACAAGATGCAGGGAACGGAGACTTGAAGGCAAAATAGCAACACAGTCCCTTTGCTTTCAACTAAGGAGCAAAGAAAAGCAATACTCAGACACAATAATCATACTCATTAAAAGTATCCTCCAAAGACGTGAGTAAGAAAATTGTTTCTGTGGAAATAGTCCATTCACTGGGTCCGCTCCTTTTCATACAGCCATGGTACCTCCCAGCAAGAAGTGGCAGGGGAGGAGCAGATGCATAAATGGAGGGGAAAACATTTGCCGGTAGCTGGAGACAGCAACATAAACAATAAGCATGGCGAAACCATCTTTATTATATTATATAATTATATTATGATATTTTATTATAATATACACTCAGTGGGCACTTTATTAGATATTTTTTAGACTTCTATTGCTGTAGCCTATCAATTTAGAGTTATGATACGTTGTGTGTTCAGAGCTACTGTTCTGCATACCACTGTTGTAATGTGTGGTTATTTCTTATCTGTCTCCTTCCTGTCAGCTCTGCCCAGTATGGCCATTCTCCTCTGACGTTTCGCATTAACAAGGCGTTTCTGGTTGCATAACTGCTGCTCACTGAAGCTCCTGACCTGTATCTACATGACTGTATCCATTGCACTGCTGCCACACAATTGGCTGATTAGTAAATGGCATGAATAAGTAGGTGCAATTAGTGTTCCTAATAAAGTGATCTAAATGGTAAATGGCAGGCATTCATATGGCGCCTTAATCCAAAGCGCTGTACAATTGATGCTTCTCCATTCACCCATTCATACACACACCAATTGGCTGCCATGCAAGGCCCCGACCAGCTCGTCAGGAGCATTTGGGGGTTAGGTGTCTTGCTCATGGACACCGCCCGGGCGGGGGATCGAACTGGCAGCCCTCTGACTGCCAGATGACTGCTCTTACTGAGCCATGTCGCCCCCTGAACTGTGTATAATAACCATATAACCAGCCCCGGTTCTAGACTGCTGTGATTGGGGGGTCAGACAGGGGGCAGTGAGTGTGTGAGTGTGTGTGTGTGTGCATGTATCCTTGCAACCACACGATCAAAGCAATTGATCATTTTAGGTCAATGGTCAAAGTTTTGGGGGGGCACAGCAAAAATTTGGGGGGGGGCCTGATGTCATATCATGTTTATTATTTTATGGGGGGGCGGGGTGATTTATTCTGAAACACGCACAAGCATAAACCTTGCCTATCAACAACTACCAGAAAGCGATCCTTTGATGCTACATCTCCTGTGATTAAACCAAAGAAAATGAGACCTATGTGTTGTGTGCATAGCGACAAGTCTAGTGTCGAACATTTTCTTTCTAAATCATTACGAAAAGACGGCAGGCTCGGTCGCCGTATTTCAGTCATTTTATTAGTGGGCTGGAACGGCTGGCTGAATACAGATCTATGACATAGATGTCTACGTTTTGCTCATACAAGAACTGCTCTTATTTTTTAAATGTAGTTTGAAGGTTTAAACGGAATTTGTTCGGCACGAATGTAGCGGTTTTCTGCGATTGCACAGCTTTCGATATGCACAGGAAAAATGCTTTTGAGGAGCCGAGGTTTTCTGAACTCTGCGCTCTGGCATTGAATCGATATAAAACAAGTGTGAGGCGCCTACTTTCAGGAGGATGCTTTGGATTGGATAACATATGTGTAACTGACCGAATTATCGACCAATAGAAACATGCTTTCGACACGGCTGTTTTAATTATCGACCAATGGAAACATGCTTTCGACCCGCCTGTTTTAATTATCGACCAATGGAAACATGCTGTCGAAACGCCCCTTTTGCTGTTGGAACGCCCCATGCTGTCAATACGCCCACTACTCCAGTCTGCAGAGACAGATACTTGGATTGGACATTCTATAATTTCCTTGGTTTTGGTGGATTTACGTGTTATGCAAACCACGCATCACCCCACTCGCAAAAGTCTCTTCTTCCAGATGTTTCCGTGGTTGCCGTGGTTGCCATGCCTACATTTCCATGCATTTCCAGGCGGGAATGGCGGGTCTTTGACTAACTTGAAATGATAATAAATAAAATTAAACAACGCAAATGGTCTCAAAGGTCATTGCCAGAAAAATGCCAGTGAGAATATGTCTGAAATATGGCATTTGCTCATATGAAGAGCAATAGATTGCCACTTTAAGTTGTAAGAGCTCATTCTTTAATGGCCTAAACCTATTTTCACAGTGGGCTATTGTATTCCTCCCCCGATTTTGTTAAAAAATATGACGCATGTAATCATTGCGAAGATTTCTGAGAATGAGAGGCGAGGTGAAAAGAGTAAGTTACATCTTTTTTGTTACATTGTATTCCATTTTTCTTAATACCAGGTGCTTACCTGTCAACTCTTCCACACATTATTTCAGTTATGGAACTATTTTTATTAGCCATGTTCTAGTTAGCTTGCTTCTTCATAGGTGAGAACATTCAACTACTAATGTAGCCCAAGACACTTCAAAAGCACATATGGTAATTTATCCAACTTACACTGGTGCAGCTCCTTGTTCTGATGCTGTGCGGCTCCCTGGCTCTGTCGGTCTATGAGACAAAACACATTTATCAGATTTGCTAACAACAAACTAGTGGCTTTTTGCATGACTTTAGTGTGCTCACGATCAACCACTCAAACTTCAATTAGTGTTTTCCTGCTTACCAGTGAATCACATTCGAAAAATAAGTGTATTAAAAAATACAAGCACTGAACTGATGTTACAGTCCTCTCCAAAAGTATTGGAACTGCAAGGCCAATTCCTTTGTTTTTGCAATACACTGAATACAATTGGGGTTGAGATAAAAAGCTGAACACAAGAGTTCAGAATTTCACCTAGATGTGTAAAACTACTTAGAACACAGCACCTTTGGTATCTGACCACCCAATTCTTAGGTGAGCAAAATAATTGAAAGAGCGAATTTAAGTAAATGAAAGTAAATAACACTTAATATTTGATAGCAAATCCCTTGCTTGCAATAACTGCATCAAGCCTGTGACCCATTGATATCACTGTTGCATTCTTCTTTTGTGATGCTTTTCCAGGCATTCACTGCATCCTCTTTCTGTTTGTTTTAAGTTTTTGTTCCCTTCAATCTCCTCTTGGCCAGTCTAAAACATTCCACTTTTTCTCCTCAATGAAGTCCTTTTTTGTGTTGGCAGTGTGTTGTTGAAATTATATATAATGATGTGATTATTTCATTTTTAATTGCTCATCATATTATTAATTGCTTATCCTTTACCTTTCTTATACTATTATTGGTTGCTTATGCTGGAGTGATCCAGAGCATACACACTTATTAAAGTATCATAACTTGCTTTGTATTAATGGAAACTATTTTCTGTAAACCGTGTGAGTTGAGATGTCTCTTTTCCTTCTCTGCCCTGCGGGCTTCGAAGGCCACAAGGCACCACGAGGCATAGAAACAGCATGGTATCTGTTTTTTTGAGAAAGAGCTGGTGCCTGTGATTCTCACAGATCATCAACATTCTGCGTCGACAGAGTGTTGATCTGGGAGTATCTCTCCCTGGAGACAGGGGATCTGGGAGTATCTCTCCCTGGAGACAGGGGATCTGGGAGTATCTCTCCCTGGAGACAGGGGATCTGGGAGTATCTCTCCCTGGAGACAGGGAACCTAAACAAGATAAGCGAGGGCCCTTCGGAATGTTCCCAAAACATACATTCACGTGGACAGATACCTGAAGGGAGGAGAAAGTTAAGAAACATCTGTTGCAAGGAGAAGAGGGGTGGATTGTCTCTGAATATTGATTATTGGAAATACTAATGAATACTAATGAAGGGGCGTACATTTGTTGCGCTCTGTGCCTACATATATCCAGACAAAGGTCCTGGAACCTTTGTCCTTGTTTTTGCATGTAACTTGGACCCTATGCATAGTAAAGATTGAATTATTTTACTGTCTTCGAGAGTTTTCTTACAGAAATACATTAAAATTCCTACAACACAGTGTTGCTGCATGATAAAGTTCCTCCCAATTAGTTTGGAGACATGCCAGACAAAAAGTTTTCATCCTGCTGCTACCATCATGAGTTACATCATCATTTAAGATTAGCCAACTCAAGAAGCAGCCATGCAAGCCCAAGCCATGACACTTCCTCCACCATGCTTCACAGATGAACTTGTATATTTTGGATCATGAGCAGATTCCTTTTTTCTCCACACTTTGGCGTTTTCCATCACTTCGGTAGACGTTAATCTTGGCTCATCAGTCCATAAAACTTTGTTCCAGAACCTTTGTGGCTCATCTCTGTACCTCTTTGCAAACTGTAATCTCGCCTTCCGATTCTTACTACTGATGAGTAGTTTGCATCTTGTGGTATAGCCTCTATATTGCTGCTCTCTAAGTCTTATTGGAACCGTTGATTGAGATACCTTCACCCCTGCCCTGTGGAGAGCTCTCACAATGTTTCTGTCTTCAATTGCTGTTGTTTTCCTTGATCAACCTGTTAGATGTCTGTTGCTCAGTACCGCAGCGGTTTCTTTCTTTTTCAGGACATTCAAACTTGTTGTACAAGCTATGCCCAATGCTTGTACAATGGCTCTAATAGATTCCCACTCTGTTCTAAGCTTCAAAATCCCCCAAAGACAGCTCTCTGGTTGTTGGTTCATCTTTTCTAACACAAATGCAGTCTTCACATGCAAAACCCAAGGCTAAAACCAAGAGTAGACATTCAGAACCATTTATTGATTGACTAATCAATCTAACAGGACACATCTAGGCAAAAGAAACACCTGTTGGTCACATGTTCAAATACGTTTGCTCACCTAAAAATGTGGTGGTCTGACACAAAAGGTGGAGCTTTTTTCAACAAATCTAGATAAGAATACCTCAAACCAAAAAGCTGTCTTCAGTGTATAGCAAATATAGTAAGGAATTGTCCTTTCTGTTCCAATACTTTTGGAGGGGACTGTATATGCTGTAAAGCAACATTTAAAAGTATTTTTTAAAGTTACATCTAAACAAACACATCAAGTTTACTTACACTGTTTAGGAAAACAATTGCAAAATGTGTGCGGTATATTGAATTGTGGCATACAAAAGATGACGAATAAACAAATGAAACAGATAAAATTACTTTGTGCTCTTTACTGTATTACTGTCAGCTAGCAAGCTACTGACATGCCTGGCCACATAACTGAACACTGATGTGAAGCAAAGAGTTAAATAACTGTAAATTGAAATAGGAGAAAACATGTAAACACCTACCTTTCTTCTGGGCTTTTCTTATCCAGCAAACAGCAGGAATGCAGCTTAAAACTGCAAAAACTGCAGCAGCCATGGTTAAACCCAGGACACACCAATGTAAGGTGGAAAAACCTGTGACAGAGATTTCAGTGAATCCGAGGCCCACACCCATCTCTATCCCCATTTCCCCTGTGGTCGGACACTGTTAAAAAATAATCATGTTATTAAGCATTCAATAATTCATCATTGTTAATCAATAATAACATATGGCTGAGGTCTTTAGATACAGGTAAGATTTGTTTAGAAGAGGTTCAGTCATTTAGCAGATTTTCTTGTCCTGAGAGACTTACATCGTAACAGAACCAGAAGTGAATTTAGCTGATTAATATGAGCAACAGTACCAGACCTGGCCCAGTTGACTATGCCAATCAAGAAGCAAAATACAAATTCTGAATCTGTACAGATTACATTGATAAGAAGACCTAAGAAGAGAACCCTAAAGCTACAAGGATACCATAGCTTCTTCAGGCTAGCTCAGAAATTTTCCCAATAACATTGAACTGTAAGGTGCACGTATATGAGGACAGTGATCTGAATTAATTACACACTGCACATGAGACCAGGTAGCACTCGCTAGATCTAAGTTCTCTTGAGGGGGAGTTTTAAAATGTCAATCCAAAATGTTTTCATATTAATAACTGCCACATTTCATACCTTTTCACACTGTCACTCTTGTAGCAATATCAATCGAATGTGTTCTCGCACTCTGCTACACTATTTGCTGTTTTCTACTGGTGGTGTCAGGTGTAACAATCCCACAAAATATTAAAATATGTTGCAGACACAGGCACTTGCATGATGAATGTAGAAGCACCCAATATCTTTAAAAAAATAGGTTTGATATGTTGATCAATATTATTGTGTCAGATGACATCATTGGCTGTCTCTAAGAGGCGTTCTTTCTCCAAAATATGCTACCGCTGGATTATCTTCTAAGAAACAGAAGCACTCGATGTGCTTTGTATCGAATGGAATTCTGGTATTTGTGAATACGACCTGTAGTGACCACCAGTCACCACAGGTGTCACCAAATGTCTGAAA
The DNA here is from genome assembly GCF_963514075.1 of Conger conger. Classification (NCBI taxonomy): domain Eukaryota; kingdom Metazoa; phylum Chordata; class Actinopteri; order Anguilliformes; family Congridae; genus Conger; species Conger conger. The sequence goes on along the minus strand of NC_083771.1, from coordinate 45,661,755 downwards.
AATGAAGGAGAGACTTTAAGCTAAGAAAGCCACCATGCATGCTGAAGAGCCCTTAAACCAGGACTGAATAATGAAGGAAGGAAAAACACAACAATAACATTAGAACAGATTTCTGGCAGAAGCATATGCTTTTATAACTTGATGATTTTATCTTATTCACCATTTTTCTAGATTTTATATTCCTGGTACACTGTACAGTCTGTTAGACTGTAATGTTAGACATAATGCTATGACAAAATATACTGGATGATAAAATGCAAAGCATTTTCAAAGCATAAATATATCATTAACACAATATGCTCTGTGCTTTACCCTTTTCTAGTTAATTTGGAGTGAATTTAGGCCTTTTTCAGCTTTATTGGACAGTATACAGTGTAGAGAGAGAGAAAGAATGGGAGTGAGAGAGAGGGGAAGACATGCGACAAATGTCGGACGGTCGGATTCGAACCGCCGACGTCGCGGCTCGCAATGAGCATGCGGTCAGTGCTCTACAGGCTGCGCCACCGAGACACCCCATTGGAAGTGAATTTCTGTGTGAGAGACCCAACCATGTATTTTCAGATGATTGCATACTGTACGTGATCATGCTACTTCATACTTACCCTGTTTTTGTAGCCAAGCCGTTGCATTGACTGATTCTCTGTCTGTACGGACTTTGCACATGAATTCCCCTCTGTCTTCAGTTTTCACATCCCTCAGTTTCATTGAGAAGTTGCCTTTGGGAATCTCCTCACTGAAGAACTCAGCACGCCCTCTGAATCTCTCAGGCTGTGACTCCGGTCTGTACTGCCCCTCCATAAACAGCAACACCTGGATTTCTTCATTTGTCTTCATCCACTCTACTTCTAACTCTCTGAGAGGAACATGGGTGTCCACTGAGCAGTTCAGAATCACATCTTCACCAGCATATGCAAATACAGGCACGTCTGCACCAGTCACCACCAGCCGTCCTGAAAAACACGAGTAACTTTTTCATTTGCATTTCATTTTTAATAGTGTGTCCCACATGTTACTCCTTTCATTGCTCCTTTGTACTTGTAAGCTAACATGTCCTGTTCATTTTAAAGTTATTTTTCAGCAAAATGGCAAGTTCAGTTTGTTGAATGTGATATTAAAATAGGTAGCCTGTAGCCAAGTGGCAAAGGTACGTGAGTAGGCCCTGGAAGGTCGGTGGTTCAAGTCCCAGTGTAGCCACACTAAGATGAATGCAGCTGTTGGGCACTTGAGCAAGGCCCTAATCCCACATTGCTACAGGGGGCATTGTCCTCTGCTTAGTAAGTTGCTTTGGATAAAAGTGTCAGCAAATATCAATGTATTATTATACTATCCCAGCTAGACACGTAGTGGCATCGCAGGACCTCGCACTGACAACCCTGAGATCAAAACAGATCACTTTAAAAATCCGTTCATGAGCACGTTATGAAACTAAACATAGTCTAGAATATAAATCGAGTCACGTAGCAATATATTTGTTCTGTTAATTGAGGAATAAATAAACAGGAACTTAATGAAAAATGAAACTGAATTATTTCGGAAATAATGATCGAAACGTTTTTAAGTCCGTAGGTTAATAGTGTGTCGACATACACAGATGATTCATTCCAGAAAATCAAGAAAAATCTGTTTAAATGTTATATGACATATTGTTCCTATAAAACACTATCGCCGTACTATCACATGTCAATTACCTTCGGTCCTGATAGCGCAGATCAACGACAGAAACAAACAGAGAACTCTCATCTTGATCTTCATCATTAGGTCTACATAAGTCGACATAAGTACATGAAAACTCTCAAGTATTTAAGATAGGCTACTAAAAGTGAATTAGGCTAAGACAAGCTGCTTACTCATACGTTCTTACAACGCAAGATAAAAATTATTCGTTTAAGTTTTACTTTCACTTGCGTCTCCCACGCCTTTAGTACATGTAGCCGACATCGCCCTCTAACTTACAGAAAAATACTTGCACGCAAAATTATCAACTTGATAAAGAAATGGTTGTGTGCACCTGTTGTCGGGAAGGAGACGGCCATTTTGTATAAGAATTACGCGACTAACAAAATCACAAATTATATTAATCGTAGAAAAATAAGTTTTAAGTGAAATGTTTGCATTTTCTGAAAGCCTCAAAAGACAGGAAATTAAATTGATCAGCCCGAACGCAGCCTGCTCTACGCCGAGATGTATCCACGCAGATCTTACAGTCTACCTTACGGCAAACATGTGCCCACCACTGCGCAGATTGATTTAGATTTAAACCTCTCAAATAATTCATAATCTTAGAGTAGGCTAGTGCACTGTAAAATGTATTGGGAAAATGTCATTTTAAAGTCAGAGGCAGTCTACTTATTTTGCACTTTTCTAAAGCATGCTTTTTTCCGACATGTCCATGTGTCCTATTTGGGACCACATATCTTGTATCGCTCTTTCAACATAGCTTGTCCACAAAGTGTGTCGGTACGTAGCATAGTTATTGATACTAAAATCTGATTCGCCACCCCAGTGCCACCCCGCACAGTCAGTCTGCCTTTACCAAGATACCGTTTCTATCAGGGCACCGTCCTTCCCGTTTTGCAGCCTTTCAAATGTGCATCAAAGGCGCATCAAAGGCGCGCCTGTCAGAAGCACCAATCTGATTCGCACGTTACTGGCTGTTTTGTCAGTCAATCTGTTTTTACGAAGACACTGTCCGCGTGCAAGACTGTCAAATTTGCGACAAAAAAGGACAGCTTGCAAGCTTGTATGGTGCAGTTTGTAAGCCTCTGAACTTTATTTTGCTCTTGTCACTCTGACAGATTGAAATATTGAATATGCTGAATAGTAACGTTATGGTTGAAATATCATTTAAATAACATCAAACTAGTTCGCTAGCTAAATTCGTAGGTTAATAGTGTGTCGACATACACAGATGATTAATTCCAGAAAATCAGGAAAAATTCGTTTAAATGTTATATGACATATTGTTCCTATAAAACACCAGTTATCGCCGTACTATCACGTCAATTACCTGCGGTCCTGATAGCGCAGATCAACGACAGAAACAAACAGAGAACTCTCATCTTGATCTTAATCATTAGGTCTACATAAATCTACATAAGTTCATCCATCCATCCATCCATTATCTGAACCCGCTTATCCTGATCAGGGTCGCAGGGGGGCTGGAGCCTATCCCAGCATACATTGGGCAAAAGGCAGGAATACACCCTGGACAGGTCGCCAGCCTATCACAGGGCACACACACACCATTCACTCACACACTCATACCTACGGACAATTTAGACTCTCCAATCAGCCTAACGTGCATGTCTTTGGACTGTGGGAGGAAACCGGAGTACCCGGAGGAAACCCACGCAGACACGGGGAGAACATGCAAACTCCGCACAGAGAGGCCCCGGCCGACAGGGATTCGAACCCAGGACCTCCTTGCTGTGAGGCGGCAGTGCTACCCACTGCACCATCCGTGCCGCCATTACATAAGTTCATGAAAACTCGAAAGTAATTAAGCTAGGCTACTAAAAGTGAATTAGGCTAAGACAAGCTGCTTACTCGTACGTTCTTACAACGCAAGATAAAAATATTCGTTTAACTTTTACTTTCACTTGCGTCTCCCACGCCTTGAGTACATGTAGCCGACATCGCCCTCTAACACAGAAAAAAGCTTAACATGCAAAATTATCAACTTGATAAAAAACGTTTGAAGGGCGGCACGGATGGTGCAGTGGGTAGCACCGCCGCCTCACAGCAAGAAGGTCCTGGGTTTGAATCCCCTTTGGCCGGGGCCCTTTCTGTGTGGTGTTTGCATGGGTTTCCAGTGGGTACTCTGGTTTCCTCCCACAGTCCAAAGATATGCAGGTCAGGCTGATTGGAGAGTCTAAATTGAGTGAGAGTGAGAGTGAGAGAATGGTGTGTGTGCGCCCTGCGATGGACTGGCGACCTGTCCAGGGTGCATTCCTGTGTTTCGCCAAATGTATGCTGGGATAGGCTCCAGCGACCCTGTTCAGGATAAGCGGGTTAAGATAATGAATGAATGAATGTTAATTTCACAATGTTGTCTTCATGATATAGAATGATTTTCTTTTTGCAGGAGAGAAAAGAAAATCCAACAGCGCTGGCCATTTTTCATGTGTAATTAAGAATATCGCTGACTGTTACATGTTAACATGCTATGCAGGAGTTAGTCAGTAATAACATCTTACTACCAAAGTAGTTAAAAATTCAACTACGAAGGTATAGCTGCAACTTAATGTAACATGCTACCAAATGTTTCCGTGCCAAAAGTGGAATATCATGTTAAAACTGCTAAATATTACACACCTTATGATTCACCACATTGAGGCAGTCAAGTCTTCTTTTATGCATAAAGATTTTTTTTATTTTATTAATTTGAATAATTGTTATCAGGGTTTAAGTAATACTCATCAGCAGAGGGAACGGTTTTCAGGTGGATTCTTAGTTCATATTTTTCAGCCATAAACAGGTTGGGCACTCAGTGGGGGGAGGAGGAATACTAGTGCCAAAAGCCTGTGATTAATATATAATTACAGTGAGGCAACATGTTTTTATGGGATGAAACACAAAACACTTATATTCTCATATTGTTGTACTGTTCTTATACAGTTCTGTGGTATACACACATTCCTATGCTGCCCCAAGTTTGGCAGGTTTGATTTTGGCTGAGGTTTTATCAAGTACACACCCAGCTTTACTTCCTGCTCATCTGCCTGTATAGGCATGCAAGAAATGTGTGTGTGTGTGTGTGTGTGTGTGTGTGTGAGTGCATGTGGTGTGTGTGTAATTGCGTGTGTGTTGTGTCAATGTATGTATATGTGGAGTTTGTGTGTTTGCATGTGTGTACTTGCGACGTACAGTTGATTAGACTAAGCAGGAGACAATCCTCCCCTGGAGCAATACAGGGTTAAGGGCCTTGCTCAAGGGCCCAACGGCTGTGCGGATCTTATTGTGGCTACACTGGGATACGAACCCCCAACCTTGCCTGTCCCAGTCATGGACCTTAAGGACTCTACACTACAGGTCACTCAGGCCACGGTCGATGACTATGATTGGTTAAATCAACAAGCTAATCGGAGCAGTTAGCTTCACCTCTTCTGGGGTTTCTGAATCCTCATTCCATCACCACTATCTAGGGAGTGAATGGCTGCCATTTTGCGGGAGCCAATCACCAGTTTGGCTCTTGCCTCAGGAACCAATCGGCTCTGGCTTTTCCTCTGAGGCAATGGGCTTTGGATCTGCCATGCTGTAGCGTTTAGGGTCCGCTCATAAAAGATGGGGGAAGCATGGAATGTACCGCTCACTGTATAATGACGATAATGTCTGCAATTACAAAAATAAGTTAAAAAAGTAAAGAAATGTCCATTTTTGGTTTCTCCGAACTGTTTGGAAAACTATTTCCCACCTGACATGCCTTGTCTTTCTGCATAATTATCCCCTGATGTTGCTAAATGTTAACACGAGCTGACCACAGAAGGCAGAGGGGGACATGGGCTCTGGGGGCAGGGTTACTTTGCCAACGTTCAGCGAGCATTTTAGATTCTAAAACCATGAAGAGAATGCTGATGGGTGTGCGTCTTGGAAAACACAAAGGGAGAAATAATAGGACAGTGCATTCGCTTCAACCACACACTACAGCGCCTGATTTCACCAATTTCCTTATCTCAACCAAGCAGGTGAAATAATGAATGAAATCAGGTGGTGTAGCTCATGGTAGGAGCAAACGCCTGAACGTGCACACAGTGGTGAACTACCAGGTCAGCTGATGTTTATTTTGGTTTGTGTCCAAGAGAGGTCCAAAGGTGTGCTTATCAGTGCGCTGTAAGACGCCCGCTAAAGATACTTCCAAGTTTGGTCGGACAGAGAACAGGTCGGGCCTAAATGGTGTACAGCCGTCTTAAAACAGCTCTGCCACTGACGAAGCCATATGCAACTAGCCAATGTGACAGCTTACCCACTGATGGAGTCAGTTGTCACAAGAGCACAGCTGCTCCCAGGCCTATGAGGCATGTAAGTATTTAGGATCTCAAAATGGTATTAGTATGTCCGAAACCACGGCCATATAAAAGAGTGTGCTAAAGCTCTCGGATGACACACGGCATTTGGTGAAATATCAAAGTGGGCGAACACTGGACAATATTCTGGCATGAGTATCCCACAGTGCATTGCGCCAGGTCACGACCCAAGCAGACAGAAGTTTGGTGTTTAAACCAAAGCCATGAAATAGTTGAACAATTAAAACGCAAGTAAGACCTTAAACTTTGCTTAGCAGAACGTAGTTGAAGTCAATGCATATATTTACCTTTTAAACCTTTTTTTCTGTTTTCATTACATAAAGTCACATCGATTAGTTGCTGTCATATGCACATTGTGTTTAAAGTGTTGGTGTTCTATCCATCTTACTTTTTACTGGTATCCTTTATGTAAGCCAAATGATAGTATACATGTATAGTGTGTAGTGTATTTGATTTCGGACTCAGCCTCACACCTGTACGATTGCAGTGCATGTAATAATCACCCGTGAAGGAGTGCAGTTCCCAGCATGCACTGAACCCAGTCCCAACTCACTCCTATTCTAATCCATGAACCTGCAGTGACATTTACATCCATCCATCCATCCATCCATTCATCCATTATCTTAACCCACTTATCCTGAACAGGGTCGCAGGGGGGCTGGAGCCTATCCCAGCATACATTGGGCGAAAGGCAGGAATACACCCTGGACAGGTTGCCAGTCCATCACAGGGCACACACACACACACACACACACACACACACACACACACACACACACACACACACACACACACACCTATAGGCAATTTAGACTCTCCAATCCGCCTAACCTGCATGTCTTTGGACTGTGGGAGGAAACCCACGCAGACACGGGGAGAACATGCAAACTCCGCACAGAGAGGCCCCGGCCGACGGGGATTCGAACCCAGGACCTCCTTGCTGTGAGGCAGCAGTGCTACCCACTGCACCATCCGTGCTGCAGTGACATTTACATGAAACGGGAAATGACGTGGAGCATGGGATCTGTAAGCCTATCCCCCACCAGCTCCCTCCATTTCCTTCCTTCTGTACTTCCCACGTTAGATCTCTTTCCTTGATTTCACCCATGCAAATTCCTCAATAATGTCCAAGTTCAGTAGCCTCTTGCACCAGTCATTATCCGAACCTGCTTATCCTGAACAGGGTCGCCAAATAGGCCACCATAGGATGGAACATATCCCAGCATACATTGGGCGAAAGCAGGAATACACCCTGGACAGGTTGCCAGTCCATCGCAGGGCACACACAGCATTCACTCACGCACTCATACCCACGGGCAGTTTAGACTCTCGCCTGGGAGATGAGCAGATGGAAGCGGAGTTGAGCATTGAGGAGCTCACCAGGGCCGTGCACTCCTTGAACACGCACAAAGCTCCAGGCCCTGACGGAATCCCAGCTGAGTTTTACCAGGCTCACTGGGATCTCCTGAAGGGGGACGTGGCGGAAGTGTTCAGGGCTGCGTACAGGGAGGGGCGGTTAGGCGCCTCACTGAGACAGAGCTCAGTAGCTCTTGTCCCAAAGAAGGGGGACCTGAAGGCCGATCAACCTCCTCTCAGTCGATTATAAGATCATGGCGAAGGCGCTGATGGGGAGGTTCCAAGGCCTGATAACATCGGTGATTGGACCGGACCAGACCTGCAGCGTGCAGGGGAGGTCCATAAATGACAACCTGCTCCTCGCGAGGGATCTAATCATCCACTCCGGGGAGCGGAGGTCCCCCTTGTGCCTTCTCAGTCTCGATCAAGAGAAGGCATTTGACCGGGTGAGTCATGTGTGCTTGGAGAGAGTGCTAGAGAAAATGAACATTCCTGGCCCCCTCCTGCGCTGGACAAAAATCTGTCTGACAGACATAACGGGCAGAGTGGTTGTCAATCGACAGCCCTCTGCCCCGTTCAATGTCAGGTCTGGCGTCAGGCAGGGGTGCCCTCTAGCATCTCTCCTGTACGTCATCTGCCTGGAACCGTTCCTCCAGGCCATCAGGGCCAATCCAGGGGTGGTGGGCTATCCACTCCCTGGAGCCGGGGGGGAACGGCTGAAGGTGATGGCGTACATGGACGACATTGCCATCGTCGCCACAGATAGTCGTTCTATCGCTTGTGCCACCAAGGTGTTGGACGACTTCTGTGTGGCCACTGGCGCCCTGGTCAACAGGGACAAGAGTGAACTGTTTCTGTCTCTAAATTGGAGTGAGGAGCTGACCGTTTCCTTCCCTGTGCGTAGGAATACCATCAAGCTCCTGGGGGTGACCTTCCAGGCTGACGGAGGAGGGAGAACCAGCTGGGAGGGAGCCCTCCGCCACGTCCAAAACAAAATCAGGAGCTGGAGTGCACGGCCCTTGACCATGGCGGGTAAGATCCTTGTCCTGAAGGCAATTGTCCTACCCATTCTGCTCTATGTGGGGAGGGTGTTTCCCCCAGACAAAGCCACCGGGAAGCTAATTACCCGGATGGCTTTCCGCTTTGTCTGGGGGAGCACCATGGAAAAGCTTAAACGCGTCACCCTCCTCAAAGAGGAGCGGAATGGGGGGCGGGGGGTCCCAGACATTGTCAACATCATCATGGGGCAGGGTCTGGCCACCCTTGTCCAGAATGCAGGGAAGGTGGGTAAGGCCTCTGGTACCTTTGCCAGGTACTATGCCACCCCCTTCCTTAGAGCAATGGGCTTGGGTGTGCTGGACCTCACCATACCCTATAGCTGGGACCCCCCCTATGTCTACCGAGCCCTGAAGGACTTTGCCTACAGGACGGATCTGCCCAGGGCTGGCCTAACCTCGTGGAGCTACAAAATGATTATGGCTCATTTAAGATCTGGCCAAATAGTAACGCTCCCGAGGGGGGGGGCCAGACCTGGACCCGCAAGTCATCTGGGCAATTGTAACACACAAATGTCTTACAAACAAGCAAAAAGACATTGCCTGGATGACAGCCCATAGGTGTCTCCCCACAAGAGCTTTTATGTATCGCCGGCACTTAGCCCTGACCGAACGCTGCCCCCACGGATGCACTGACTCAGAACACATCCACCACCTGTTCTGGGAGTGCTCCGTGGCCAGGCGGGTCTGGGGCCTTGTTTGTTCCTCTGTCTCCCTGAGCAGGTTCCTGCCGAGGTCCTCCCTGATGGCTGAGGGCATCCTCTACGGTCTGCCGGGGGGATGCAAGACCACCGTGCTCCAGCGTCAGTGGAGGATCATAAATACCATGAAGCAGGTCCTGTGGGAGACGAGGAACATCAAGGTCTACCAGAAAACATCTGTAGACCTGGTCACTCTCCGGAGGAGGATCCAAAACCTCCTCCAGGACGGCATTCTGGTGGACATGCACGGCAGCAAGAACCTGGCTAGAGAGAAGTGGGGGGTGGACCACTGGAAAGAACTCATCATATAGTCCACCCCCCCAAGGGACACAGAAGCCTCTCGGGACAGAAAAACCTGAGCAAAATGGACTTTCTTTTTTCCCATTCCTTTGTCTTTTAATCCACCTTTGTTTCTTTGAATTGCATATAGATTTTGTGTAGGGTATTCTGTGTTTTTTGTGATTATTTTTGAATCACTTCTTCTTAAAGTTTGTCTCTCATTCATTTTGATGTCTTTGTTTTCTTTGGTTTAAGTGTTTGTTTAAAGGATTTGTTTGTGTTATTGAGTGTGTTTTAAAAAAACTGAAAAAAGATTTCAAATTGTGAAGGAAATTTAAAAACCAATAAAACTACCTGTCTTTGGACTGTGGGAGGAAACCCACAGAGACATGGGGAGAACATGCAAACTCCACACAGAGAGGCCCCGGCCGACGGGGATTTGAACCCAGGCCGTCCTTGCTGTGAGGCGGCAGTGCTACCCACGGCACCATCCGTGCCGCCACATAATCAGTGACATGCGGAAATATTTGTCCTTGCAGTTTTTACATTGCTGTTTCATGAGTCACAACATTTTTAATTGAGTTATTTTTTATCTTCACGATCTGATTCATGCTATGAAAGCAAGGAAACAAAAGTGGAAGTATTTTTTTTTCTCAAGATTTTATTATTCCATTTTGTATTTTTTCAATGTACAGTGTACACGCAAGTACACACACACACACACACACACACACACACACACACACACACACACATACCACATGCACTCACGCACACACACACAGACACACATGCACATGAAACACACATTTCTTGCATGCCTATACAGGCAGATGAGCAGGAAATAAAGCAGATAAAACTTCAGGCAAAATCAAACCTGCCAAACTTGGGGCAGCATATAAATGTGTGTATACCACAGAACTATATCAGAACAGTACAACAATACAAGAATATAAGACTGAAAAGTTATCTTTAGTGTCTGAATTTCTGCTTCTAATGTGAACAGAGAGAGATACTTCAAGCTTGGGGCTCTATAGCTGACAACATCCCACTAGTTTGACTATTTTAACATTAAAATTGCCAACATTACATTTATTTGGCAGGCTATCAAAAGTGAAATACTGAACTATAGATCACAGGCCAGACAAAATACAATTCTCATATTTATTAGGAACACCTGTACACCTACCTATTCATGTAATTATATAATCAGCCAGTTTTGTGGCCCAGGCGTTAAACCAATGGGCTGCAGCCCAGGGAATTGCTGTATGCATCGGATTCAAGGCCCTAGTGTTGGCATTTCAGGCTGCTAAGGGGACTTCCCCACCTTACATACAATCCTTAAGCATTCCCTACTCCCCAGCTAGACCACTCCGGTCTGCCAGCTGTGGTCACCTTATGGTTCCCTCACTACGAGCACCTGGCGGTCGAGCTGCACGTTCACGCCTGTTTTCCGTTCTGGTTCCTCAGTGGTGGAATGACTTGCCTACCACTGTCAGGACAACACAATCCCTCCCCCAATTTCGATGCAGACTCAAAAGACAACTTTTCAAACTGTACCGTAGTCCTCCCTCCTGATCCCCCCCACCCCTTTCCGATATCCCTCTTGTCTAACCCAAAAAAATAACAAAAATAAATTTGCACTTACAAGGACTGTATTTTGTTTAGAACAGCACTTCATGTGTATTTTACTACTTATGGATATGTTGCTTTAACTTGTGTAAGAACCTATGCTCTTGTTTGGATTAAAAGCACCTGCCAAATGACTAAAATGTAAAACAATGTGTGTTTGCCCTGCGATGGACTGGCAACCATTGCCTTTCACCCAATGTATGCTGGGATAGGCTCCAGCCCCTCTGCAACCCTGTTCAGGATTAGCGGGTTAAGATAATGGATGGATGGATGTCACTGATTATGGTTTACTCAAAACAATCAAACAGCAAAGGATTTTAACAGGAACTACTGCACCATGTGTCTGCCAAAAAACCCCAAAAAAAACAACAGCCATGCCAATAATAGTGGGTGGCGGTAACTCAAAGACAGGCTTTTCCAGCTGAGATGGTTTCCAGTCACACTTATCTGGTCTATGTTCCACATTTCCCAGTATGCTTTGCAAATTCAACTTCTTCACTTCACGTGTTTCTACACTAGAAACTGCTATTAGGCATCTTGAGGACTGCAGTAATGCCCCCTTGTGGACAGATTGACTCCAAGATAAATCAGTCTGGAGACTTTTCCCAATAAAACTAACTACATTTTCACCCAGTTAACTACTTCCTGACTGGATTTTTGTTTTTAAGAAAGAGAAACAACTCTCCTCTTATCACAACACACCAGATTTTTCTGAGATGATGTTGTACACTTCAGTTATTTTATTCTAAGTGAAAATCAAATGACTGTTACAATAAACTGTGGAAGGAATTTAAAGACAAAGACAAAACACCACTAATTTAGCTTTTACGTTATGACTTCATTTTACACAACTAGGCTTACAACTATACTAAGAGCAAACAACTAATACATCGTTCTAAAAAAAAAAAGACGTTGAAAGTGACTGTAAAGGTCAATTGTGAATGGCTTCAGACTATATTGTCAGGGGTTATTATCTTATATGTTAAGCATCAGCAACAGCAGAGAAATGAATTGCACTGGAATACTAACTTGCCCCCTTGCATGTTTGGGGACTGTGGTGGCCATTCCAGAATCTTCATCCATTTTTTCCTGGACGTACTTCATGGTTGATTTTGAGGTATGCTTTGGATCATTGTCTTGATGGAATACTCAACCACTCCCCAACTTCAATGTCTGGACTGACCTTTGAACATTAGCCTCTAGAATTTCTTGATATTTGGTGGAATCCATTCTTCCTTCCACTCGCACAATATTGCCTGTGCCCCCAGCTGCCACACAACCCCAAAGCATAATGGATCCACCTCCATGCTCAACAGTTGGCAAGGTCTTCTTCTCTACAAAGGCGTGACCAGTTTTTCTCCTGACATACAGTACTGTGCAGTCTTAGGTACCCTAGACTTTATTATATATATATATATGTTTCTTTTTGTGTGTGTGTTAGTATAAAAACACATTTGAGATTTCCAAATATTCATTTTCCAA
>NC_083771.1:44954227-45029227 GCF_963514075.1 Conger conger | reverse complement strand
CCTGCACGTTCCTTGTCTTTAGCGCCCGAGACGGGACGCTGCTCGCTCGGGATCCCAGTGTAGCCCGCCTGGACGCCCCCGCGTTTCAGCTCCGGGTGTTGGGAATTTCCTTTTCGAGGGGATCGAGCCGCTGGTTTCCTAATCGCGGCATGTAAGCCGGCGTGTAGCAAACACGGGGGGGGGGGGGGGGGGGGGGGGTGAAGCAAGCGTGCGGTGGGCCCAGGAGGAGTTTAACGCATCCTGCGCACGCCTCCGGACGCCAACGCCATCGATGTTAAAGGTCGTCACAACTCACACCAGTCTCTCATTGCTGTTTTTGGAAAGAGTGAACATGACATCATTACATTATTACATTTATGGCATTTGGCAGACACTTATTCAGAGCGATGTACAGTTGAGGAGACAATGGAGCAATGCAGGGCCCAAAGGCTGTGCGGATCTTATCGTGGCTACACCGGGAATCGAACCAGTGACCTTGCGGGTCCCAGTCATGTACCTTAACCACTACGCTTTCCATAAATAGGTCATTCCTGCAAAGAAAACGCACCTTCCTCTGTCAAAAAGATTTTTCAATAATTATACAGACATTCGTGCCTATGATGGCAGAGTCTCTGCCAGCAATTTAAGATTTACAAAAATCTCATTTTAAACCTCTCTAAAATAGTATGAAAGCCTTGGGTCCAAAAGTTATTTGCTGATCCAATTTTTCAGCTTGAGCCCGTTATCAGCAAGTCAACCATGGACGCAGAAATATAAATGCATTCAATACCACACACACACCCACGCACACACACACACACACACATCCTTATATGCAGTCTGATTACACTTAACTAACATACATTGGCAGCGTTCATAAGAAGCATAACACCAACTAGACCATGTGAAGTCACTTGTTTCTCATTTCACACGAGTGGAACTGACTCTGTGTGCAAGTCATAACACGAAGTTATCAGAACCCTGTCAAACAGAAATGGAAAATGGAACATGAGCAAAGCCCCCGCCCACCAGATAAAGGACCAATGGGATCAGCTTCCTTCAGGATGCAGAATCGGGGGCCTGCTCCACAGAGCTGGATAGAACCGAGAGGCTCTTTTTTACTTCAGTCCACGTTCCAGATGTGGCGGGGGTTCCGGGTTTTAGGCTTTTACTCGATACGGTTATCCAGCTGACTCAATAAGCCTGCTTTGTGGAACAGGCCCCTGGTTTTCTTCCAGTGCAAACCCAAGGGCCTGTTTCACATCTTACCGCTACTTCAAACGGGCACGTTTCATGCGCATTGCCATCTGGAATATACAGTATCTCGTGCTATATTGTGTCTGGATGTCTGCATGTTTGAGCCGTACACCCTGTCCCCAGCAACGCAAATCCCCAACTGGAGGACGTGCAGTTTAAGTTGAATGACCCTGTAATGGAGCAAGTCGGGACGAAGACCCAGCGGTTTTAACGAAACGCTGGCATGCATGATGGTGCTGTGATATTTCTGCAGTGTCATGTTGACCTGGACCTGACCAGTCTCTGGGGCAGCTGCCGGTCGTGGCTGTAAGCTGCCTCTGGTCACTGTTGACCTTGAGAATAACAGGCGGTCAGGTGACGGGCCTTTAAGTTGCGGTTGTGGAGCCTCTCACAGTTGGGGCTTGTCTGGTTGCTGTTTGTGTGCCGTTGCTGACAGATTACCCCGCCCGTACTTCCTGCTCCTCAGTATATATGCTTTGTGATAAAATATTTTTTTGCGATCTGAAATATAATCCATTTTGGCTCCCCGTTTCCCTCAGTGTGCATTCATTAGTGCCTGTGAGAAAGCGCAGCCATTTAGGCTCTCAGTTTCCCTCAGTGGTCATTAATCAGTGCCTGAGAGAAAGCACAGCCATTTTGGATCGGTTTCCCTGAGTGTGCATTCATCAGAGTCTGTGAGAAAGCACAGCCATTTCGGCTCTTAATTTTCTTCAGTGTAGATTCACCAGTATCTGGAAGTGAATGTAAAGTAATGTCCAGGTGCGCTAAATAAAACATTAGCCAGTCTTAATTTTTTTTTGCAATTGAGAAAATGTATGCCACATTGTACGTATGATATTAAGGAACATGGAGATTATTCATTGGTTTGAGTATCTCAGAAACTGCTATTCTCCTGGGATTTTCACGCACAAGGGCAAAAACGCCATGTTAATGAGAGAGGTCAGTGGAGGTCACACAAATAATCACACATTGCAACAGTGGTATGCGGAAGAGCATCTCTGAACACACAACGCATAAAACCTCTGAGTGGATAGTCTACAGCAGAACAAGACCAATAAGTAAAAAGAAAATAGGTCTAATAAATACCTAAAAGTGCTCACTGAGTGTATATGCAGCGCAAACTTGTATGTGCAGTAGGTAGCCATGGTAATGGTTTGTACGCTATAGCAACACTAATGCTGCGCTTGTGAGCTCACACACAGCTAGCCCAGGCATGTACTGCTGAGTATCGCACATGTTTTTCTTTTCCTTCTTTTTTATTTTTATTTTTAAAGTAGTGCACATTATAGTCTAATACTATATTTACTATCTGCAATTTATTGGCTATACAGTATGTGGAATGTGAGATTATGTTTCTTAGGACAGCGTGCTATTCTTCCATTCTCCTCTGAGTTCGTCTATGGAATGGATGCTATGGTTTCTATATTCAGGTATTCATTTTTGGACGGGAATCACAGATCAGACTGTGGCAGCCCATCTCATCGTGACGAAGTAACAGGTGTCGATTGTCCGTTTCTCTGCTGTTTCCCCTGCAACATCCCGAGGCAAGGACAAGCCACAACTCACCGAATGCCTTCATCTGCCAGTTTAAATAAAGGTTTTGACAAGTACACCTCACTAGTGTCTAGGCAGGTATATTTTTGTACACACTATACACGCTATTTTTGTCCGTACGAAATGGTATACCTTTTGTAGGAAGGGCTGGCCGGGTGTTTATGTTCTTTGGGTGTGGCGCTGATGAGGAGCTTTGTTTATATCCATGGAAACGATGGTTAAAGAAGGGAGGGAGGGAGGGGGGGGGGGGTAGATGGCCCCTGTCATCACTGTTTCACAGATGCCCGGAAATATCTGACTAATTACCACTCCCACTTCAACAAGAGGGCTTTTATCTTTACACGCTCCGGGCAGCACTTTAGATCAAGGTCCTGCTGATTTGGGCGATATTAAAACTTTATTAACAGATTCAATTCGATTTTTTCAACTTTTCACAGAAGACTGTCTGGGGGTCCACAAATCCTACAATATGTTGAAATTTTTTTTTCAGCTGAATAGATTTTAAGACCCAGAGTGGAAGTGCTCATGATTTCATGAGGAAACAGGAGGCCTTTGTCATGGCAGCTTGGCTTAAAAAATATTTAAAAAATATCATTATGCTTGTTGAACTGAAACTGGAGATTCACTACCATTTACAGTACATAAACATATTAGCCCCTATCATAGGAAGGTCAGTCTGTAGATCGCTCTCTGTCTGGGCAAAAATGCTAGAGATTTTCACAGAAGTGCACAAGACGTCATCAACTAATACTGGGTTTGATGTGCGCCTTGTCGAACTGACAGAATTCAGCATGCATATTGTCACATATTTCCGAAAGGGACAACGCGCGGGCAGACGGAACCGCTCGATCAGAGAGTACAATGGAGTGCGGGAAAGCAAAGGCGCGTAGCGGGTTACCGCGACAACGCTCCCTGATGACGTAACCACCAAATTCTAAATAATGTTGCTGCCCTGGGATAGAGGCGATTTCGCCGTTAGTTGACGTGGAGCGCGTTTTCCTTACGAGTCTTTGGCCGAGTGAGCGGCCGGGGTTCTCGAACTGGCCGATCTTTAACTCGTTACGACAGCAGCTGGCAGCATATCCACCCGGCCCAGCTGCCTGGTCTTCAGCACAGTCTGTCAGCATGTTGGTCTTCCAGAATTCAGGAGGGAAAAAGGCTAGAGGAGACACAGACCGAAACTTTTCTTTTACAGATCTCTTGATAACACTGTGGTATGACACACGGGCCTTAAATAAAAACAAAAAAATTGTTTTAAAGAACTGTGAACAAAGATGAAGATCCAAGCAGACAAGGGTCCAATATGGAATTGTTTTGGATTCAAATATTTTTTTTTACTGTGTTCAATTCTCCTTGCCTGCTCAATTGAGCCAACCAAGAGAACCAGAAGGTTTGCTGTACTTCACAGGTTCCAATACCCCGGACACGCTCAGTAAAGTGTAGAAAAGTATTTGAATCCAAAATGACTACTGTATATTTCTGACCCTAGACTGGATCCAACTGTAAGTTTGCTTGTTTGCTCAAAGTGTGCCTGGACAAGTCCTTAAGCTTGTAGCACCAGGGTGCTCAAGATGTGGTGGCACTTGCTGATGTGTCAGAAGCAGTGGTTTGGAAGGTGATGTCAGCATCAATCCTTAAGGCAATGACATCATCACAAAAAGGCTTCCACAGGTGAAAGAACAGGGTCTCCAGGGTTGTGGATATCTGTTGTTTCCATCCTACCTTTACAACTCACCGGCCAGGATGGCCTCCCACCTCTATAGTTATTACATTACATGTCATTTTGCTGACATGTTTATCCAAAGTGACTTACAGTTGATTAGATTAAGCAGGAGACAATCCTCCCCTTGGAGCAATGCAGGGTGAAGGGTTTTGCTCAAGGGCCCAATGGCTGTGCGGATCTTATTGTGGCTACACCGGGATTAGAACCGCCGACCTTTTGGGTCCCAGTCATGTACCTTGACCACTATGCTACAGGTCACCCTATAGTCAGGTTCTGTCTTCCTGTTGGAGTTTTGTTTTGTTTTTTGCCACTGTTTGATGGGCTCTTCCCCCAGTGGGGGTAACCTTGTGCTATCTGGGGGCTCAGGTATTTCCGGCGATACAAATACAATTGATCTGAATTCCCAAAGTATGAACTATATGAGACAATAGGTGAGCAACTGCGTATGAGATGACTGGACCAGACCTTGGGGGGACAGTGGCCAAAACGACGGTAGCCCAGAAGAGGTTTCGGTTCTTTGTTCACTACCTGTCGCCCGTGGCTTGTCGATGAAATGCAAAATAATTTCTATAAATATTGATTGTAATGCATCTCATTCAACAACATTATATTTTGATAAAATAATTATTCCAAACATTCAGCTGTTGCATATATATTGAGCTGAGCTTTGGATCTTCAACATAATTTATATTTATAATCTATTAGAGCAATATAATTGCATTTTGTATGCACTGAATATAGCAGGTTACCGCGACAACGCTCCCTGATGACGTAACCACCAAATTCTAAATAATGTTGCTGCCCTGGGATAGCGGCGATTTCGCCGTTAGTTGACGTGTAGGGCGTTTTCCTTACGAGTCTTTGGCCGAGTGAGTGGCCGGGGTTCTCGAACTGGCCGATCTTTAACTCGTTACGACAGCAGCTGGCAGAATATCCACCCCGCCCAGCTGCCAGGTCTTCAGCACAGTCTGTCAGCATGTTGGTCTTCCAGAATTCAGGAGGGAAAAGGCTAGAGGAGTCACAGACCAAAACGATTTGAACTATTCTTTTGCAGATCTCTTGATAACACTGTGGTATGGCACACGAGCCTTAAATAAAAACAAAAAAATTGTTTTAAAGAACTGTGAAGACTTATGCCCTGAATATACAGCATGTATCAATGTGGTCCATAAATTTGTAGTTGTACTTACTAGTGAGCTCTGCAATATTAATAACTCAAATAGGAAAATAATTTAACACTGCAACCATTGATGCAAAGGCTGGTAATTCATCAGCCTATTATCGTTAACATTTGCATGAACACGTGCAAAAAAAAATTTTTATTAAATATTGAGTGATTAATAATATCTCAGTAGGCCTGGAATTGAATCACATCCTTGTTGAAACAAAGTGGCCTCTTGTGAAGTCATCCAGTGGGAGATGCATTGTTGGATTAGTAGCACTTAGCCGGGAGAGAGGAAGTGAGGTCATAATTACTGCCTCCTGCTGTCGTTTAGCTGCCAATCCGGAATTCCTGGGTCCATGGCAACGGCACCTGGCAACAGCGGGTAGGGATCCCAGACGCAACGTACCTTCTGATAATCCCATTGATCCTCGTCACTCCACCTGCAGTCCGCTCAAGCACTGTATAATAAAGCATATTCTGTGCATGTAACACGGCCTGTGTACGTCACGGAACATCTCCTTGGCCTGAGTTTCTATCGCAAGTCCGCACAAAGCAATTGGGTTCATTAACGGCTCTGTGTGGGGGAAAAGGCTTCCTGGCATCGGGGGGAGAAGTGATTGCGACGGAGAGGGAAGCCCGTGCACCGTTATGCTCACAGCGAATGAGCACACAGCCTGAGCGCAAAGGCATTACAATAAACTTCAACTCTTCAGAGGCTGGTACGATTAGCCGGTGGTGAATTATCCAGCAGATGGCAGGTACGTGTTTAAATGCGCTGCTGAAAAAAAGCTTTTGAAATGGCTGGTAGCTGGTTCACCAGTTCAGACCAGCTCCATATTCAACACGGTTTGACCAGCTCAAGCTGGGTTTTGAAACAGCTGATAGCTGGTTGACCAGTTCAGACCAGTTCAGACCAGCTCCATACTCAACATGGTTTGACCAGCTCAAGCTATGTTTTGAAACAGCTTGTTGCTGGATTTTACACCAGGATACGCACAAAATCCCCTGGACTTCCTCCTTCTCATAGCCTGTGACCTTCTGTTTTTCTCACACATCAGCAGTATATGTTTAGCCCAGTTCATAGTTGCCAAATGGCTTTGGGCAACAGAAGAAAGTCATTTACATTATAGGACTACCAGACCCACATCAAACGAAACTAGGTGAGATGCTATGCAAAATTAAAAATGACATCACCTTTAAGTGAACGAGCAGACGTCATGCAGAATCTCCGCATTCCGTTTTCTCGAGCATTGGACGTTCTGTGTGCGGTTTATGCATCACGACTAATAACGTTTGTTCAAAAGGTCATGTGGATGAATCATAGGGCTCATTCCAGTCGTTGGTTTTCCTCCACTTTTTGTTTTGTTTCCGTGCTCCTGTTCCCGGAATCGACCGAGGTCCACCATCTTATAGATTCCAATCTGTTAAATATTCCTTCTTGGAGCTAGAAGTAGAAGTTAGGAACTCTCAATCTGTCCTTTGAGCAAGGAAAGATCAATGCATCCCTTTGCAGAAGTATTTTTTCAGAAAGCCTGACGTATAAATGTTCGATCCTGTGGATCCACCTCTCCCCATCTGCTATACATCTGCCACGTCTGTAACTGGCATGGCTTCGAACTGACGTTTGAAGGAGCGAGAACACTCCATTTGCCTAATTCATGTTTTCTCGATTTTCTTCATGGCTTTTTTCCCCCTTATTTTTCCAGCCTCCCCATATGGGTGGAGCTTGGTGAAGAAAAAAAAAAGCAAGAAAAAGAAAAGAGGAGAAAAATGATCGATTGGAATGAGCCCATAACGCTGAGAAGTACAGTAACAAGTGAGTGCCACTCATTCCCTGTCTCCGGCATTCCCCGTCCCACGGTTTGGGAACGGAGAGCTGACACGCCCAGTATTCCATCTTGGATCAGGGAGGTGCAAGGTGTGCCATATGTGAAGACCAACTCCTGCTCTTAAAGATCTCCTTTACGCCCAATCCTTTATGTCATCTGTCATTATTCATCACATTCCGTGACATACACAGCGGCTGATAAATTGTTATAATTTTTTTTTTTTCTTGGAGCATTTTATTGTGGTCTAATTTACGAGTGAATTGGTCATGGTGGTGCATATGGCTAATTAGTGGCCTGAGCCAGGGTAACTGGTGGCAGTAAAATCTTGCGTACACAGCGGAGTTGCGCGTCCTTGATCTGGACGGTGGGGCCGCGTCAGTGTGCTGAAGGCTAGGCCTGTAGCGGGTCGCTGCACCTGCAGGCTGCTTTTTACACGAGCGCACTCAACTACACAAACACGGAGGCATTAGATAAGCTGATCGGTGGAAACTCAAAAACACCAGAGACAAAGAAACCTCAGAACAATGCGCGGAGTGAATGTTCGGCAGCGTATGTGCCACGAGCAGCCTGCAGAAAACCTCTGGGCGGATATCCTTCCACAGTTTTTCTCGGCCCATGCAAACAGATGCGAGGCCCACAATCGAGCGAGACAGAGCTGGGGATTGTTCAAATTTACAGTGGAAAAACGGTGAACCAGAAAATGCCTGGAAATGGCGCGCTGGCAAGGAAATGGGGACCGTTGTTTTACACCGAGTCAATATCCACGAGCTGGGTGACATGAAGGTACCTCGCACTGCCTTACAGTGACAAAGGTCAAAGCAAAGCTGATTAAGCAAAGCAAAGCCAATTCAGCTTTATTTCTATAGCAAGTTTTACCGAAACGCTGCCTGAAATGAGCTGAAATGAGAACCGTAATTTGGGTAAAGCCTGGCCTAAACCCCCAGTAATATTGGGAATAATCTGGCTATAAAAGAGGAGCAGTAAATAAGTAATTGTTTCAGATTCAAATACTTATTTACACTTGTGTGCCGTATTGGAACCTATGAAACACTCCCACAAAGTGCAAACCCCGCCACTTGGTTGGCTCAATTGCACTAGGCAAGATCAACTAGACAAGTATTTGACCATTAGGTAGTTGACCCAGGTCTGAAGGGGAGCACATCTCCTGACTGGCCTGCTGTCAGTATTTATTTTCATTTATTTTTAGTATTTACAATTGGGACACAATTATGATTACGTGAATGGTAAATGGTTGGCATTCATATAGCGCCTTTATCCAAAGCGCTGTACAATTGATGCTTCTCATTCACCCATTCATACACACACTCACACACACCAACCAGCGCGTCAGGAGCATTTGGGGGTTAGGTGTCTTGTTCAGGGACGCTTCGACACAGCCCGGATCGAACTGGTAACCCTCCGACTGCCACACAACCCTTGCCACCTGAGCCAATGTCGCCCCTACGAAGAACATGTAAACGGTGTTTCTAAATTTGGGTCTATCTATTTTTAAATAGAAGAGCAAATATAGTAGCGATAAGATGAGTCATTGTCATTGCATTTATATGGCACTTTTTCCTCACACTCAAAGTGCTTATTTTCAGTGATGAGTGGGGAAACTCCCCTCAACCACCACCAATGGGGTCACACCCACCCACCCGGGTAATGCATGGCAGCCATTTTGTGCCAGACCCTGGGAATCTTCCCAGATGAGACATTAAGAATAACTGAACCCCTTAGCCACAGGCCAGAGGACAGGAAAGCCTATGAGGCATCAGTTTTAACATCTCCACCACCTTAAGGCAATGTTATTTAGTTATAGTGGGGCGGCCTGTAGCGTAGTGGTTAAGGTACATGACTTGGACACGCAAGGTTGGTGGTAATCCCGGTTCTAATCCCAATGTTGCCACAATAAGCCGTTGGGCCCTTGAGCAAGGCCCTTAACCCTGCATTGCTCCAGGGGAGGATTGTCTCCTGCTCGGTCTAATCAACTGCACGTCGCTCTGGATAAGAGCGTCTGCCAAATTCCAATAACGTAATCGTATGTCATAGCAGGCGAGGTTTCTGAAGATAACCATGCCGTGACTGCCTCGTGAAACATGCCCGTAAATGGGAAGGCAAACGCTTGCACTCGAATGTCAGAAAAGCTGTAAATAATGAAAGGGCTGGTTTATTTAAGGTTGCTGGTGCAGGCTTAAACAAATCGGGGAGAGCTGTCGTGTTTTTTACGCTCACATGTATGACTGAAGGTCTGCACGTGCGGGCCCCTTCACACCTGGCTCGCTCAGCACACCTTTTCAAAAACACCTCGAGGTCCGACGGGGATTCTCAGCTCGCTCACCTGTCGTCTGGCCCACCTGGACCGATGATGTCATGCGGAGTCAAAGGGGTCTTGTGGTCGCGTGACTCACTGTCTGAAGCGAGGTGATGTTTATGATGTCGGCCTGATGTCAGTCACCGTCTCGGCTGCCTCTCAGAACTCACGGGCCTGGCATTTATCTGCAGCCATGGGCCTGATTACCTGACCGAGCAACAGGAACCATTTTTATCAGGAGTGTCAAACTCCAGTGCTGGAGGGCCGCAGTGTCTGCAGTTTTAACTCCAGTCCTGGAGGGCCGCAGTGTCTGCAGGTTTAACTCCAGCCCTGGAGGGCCGCAGTGTCTGCTGGTTTAACTCCAGCCCTGGAGGGCCACACTATCTGCTAGGTTAACTCCTAAAACTGATTGGGCCTTGTTGTACACAATGTTTCAACCCTTTAGACCAGGGCGGGCGGGTCTTGTTCGGACAGTACCTTCCTGTATGTTTTCACTCCAACCTCATTCAACTGCTAGAGATCTCATTCTGTTGCTAATTCAGGTGTGCCATATTGGGTTGAAATGAAAAGCTACAGGATGGTAGATCTCCAGAAACAGGGTTGGGCAACCCTGCTTGAAACCGATCTTACAAAGAGTACACTTCCTGTAGGTTACCGACAGTTTGCCTTACAGTGACAAAGGTCCAAGTACGGATTATTAAATGTAACTGAATATTAATTATAATATAACTACGGCATTCATAAAATATTACGAAAATATTAAATAAATATGACAATATTAATGAAATATGACTACAGTGTTATTCAATTCATTTTTATTTCTATAGCAGTTTAGAGATACTGGCAGAGACGAGAGCTTTACAAGAAAACCATATATTTTTAACACCAATGTTTCCACAAATATTACAAAATAAGTGCTTTGCGTCTCTCAGATGACGTCCTGATTAATGACTTGTTTTGCAGAAACTCTTGTCAATGCCTCAGATTTATTTGACATTTTTACAAGCCACTAATGAGTCAAAGTATTTCAAACACCTATAGTATTTGACCCAGAATGCACTGTGGCACAGTGACGAGAGGGCTCCTTAACTAGGAGACTGCAGTGAAACCCATGGGTGGGGCGTCGTTTTTGCACCCTTAAGGTAGAATACTTTACATTACAGTACATTATTGGCATTTGGCAGACATTCTTATCCAGAGCAACGTACAGTTGATTAGACTAAGCAGGAGTCAATCCTCCCCTGGAGCAATGCAGGGTTATGGGCCTTGCTCAAGGGCCCCAACAGCTGTGTGGATCTTATTGTGGCTACACCGGGGATTGAGCCACCGACCTTGCGTGTCCCAGTCATGTACCTTTACCACTACGCTACAGGCCGCCCTTATGTCTAATATTCTATTTGACGTTAATACGGAGACAAACTGTATTAATGGAGTATGTGTGAACAAATGTTGCCCTTTATAACAGTATCTGTCAGGTAAATAAAATAAAAAAATTTAAAAAATGAATAAAATAAATGCAAAGAATTATACATTGTGAAATTGGATCAAAGGTTAATGGAGTCCATAGTGAAATCAGCAGCATGTGGTAGAATGTTTCTCCCAGGAATAGGAGCTTGGTGCTGCATCTGCTGGATCTGAAGTGATTTATGTTAGTTGTGGATGAGCGCAAAGCAGCATACAGCATGAGAGGATGTATGAGGTTTAATGTATGAATTGAGTTTGGTCAGGATACACACACACACAAACACATGCACACACACACTGACACAAAGACAGCCCTGCACAGAGATACACAAACACACACACTCACACACACTCACAGACACGCACACACTCACACACACAGACAGACACACACAAGCACACAGACACTCACATACACACTCACAGACACACACACCCACACTCACGCACACAGACACAGACACACACAAGCACACACAGACACAGACACACACACACACTCACACACACACACACACACACACACACACACACACAGACACTCACACACACTCCTACACACACACAGACACAGACATACACAAGCACACACACACACACACACACACACTCACACACACTCCCACACACACACACACACACAGACACTCACACACACTCCCACACACACACACAGACGCAGACACACACAAGCACACAGACACTCACACACACACACACACACACAGACGCAGACACACACAAGCACGCAGACACACACAAGCACACAGACACTCACACACACACACACAGACGCTCACACACACACACTCACACACACAGGTGTAATTACGCGTTCAGGTCCTCCCTCTGGCATGCATGCGGCGTGCACGCGGAGAGCATGCAGTGAAACCGGAGAGGTGGCGGGGGGGCAGCGACGGCATCAAAGCGCGGCTCGTTAAAGCACGTCAGCGCCGGGGCGACCGACACCGGGCGAAAGGGTGCAGCTCGGGCGAAAGGCCAATTCCCCGGGAGCTGGAAAACACCTTCCCCGGGCATGCCCGGACACCTTCCCCCTCACACACGCTCAGAGCCGCTCTCGCCTCTCCTGAGAGAGCACGGGCCTTAGCTCCATACTCAACATGGCTCGACCAGCCATGCTGGTCCTAGCTGGACTTCACACCAGGGTGGCCCTGCCTGTGTGGTGATGGCTATTCCACACCTGAATTTGCCTGGGGGGGGGGCCTAACACAACATAGGCAGAACAAGACCTCTTTGTGGCCTCTCAGGTGCTTGGTTCTGTGACTGTAGGACCCAGCCTACACTGAGTGAGAGACTGATCTGGAGCCGGACGTGGACTGAGCCGGACGTGGACTGAGCCGGACTGGACTGGGGCGGACCGGAGATGATGTATCATTAATAACATTCCGACACAACAGTTAACAGTTTAACTTTAAAATGCTCGCCTGGCCTTGGATATGCTCCATTTTCCCAGTTAAACTTAGTTAACGCTACTGTTATACTCACTCCAGCTCCAAACTCCATTTGTCACCCCTGCCTGTATGGGAACATAGTGGGCTTATGGTAAGAGGCCATTCACAAAAAAGTGCGAAGGCAAGGTCGCGTGACTTGCTATGTTGCGAAATTATCATGTCTATCTCGGTATATGGGCGGTAAAAGCAAAGGTCACGTTAGTAGATCCAGACGGTAATGTTGGTTTATTGTTTACTGGAATCCAGCAGAAATATCTGGTGCCCCAGTTGGGGGGCACAAGTTGGGGTACGGCTTGAACGGGAAGGAAATCGCAAAACATTAATTCTACAGAAGCTGCCCAGATTCGAACTAAACCAGCTCAAAGAAAATCCCATGGTTCCCCATTGCTAATGAAATGTAAATAAAAAAAGGCCATTTTGAACTTGATCAAAGTCTTATGGGAAGCTTTTTATGGGAATGCCGCTCCACAGACTAACCGATTTCATGCGCAAAAAAGCATATTTACTGAAATAAAGCTGACCTTGCTATGCAACATAAGTGTTTCTACCTCTTCACTGTGTATTTCCCACTTAGAAAACGACTTTTAGAATGCAAAATATCAAATTTACAATTAATGTGATTATTTTGTCTAGAGACACAGAAGTTGTTGGGGTGTTTCTTACGCTCTGAGTTACTACGTTATTAGTTGCTCCACTCTGTGCAGCTGAAGCCGAGTTTGGGGTGTCCTGAGGTGGGAAGGTAACGCTGATTACTGTGGGAACGCGGGCAGTGATGAACGCTGGCCCTGAAGGGTGAAATATCAGATATCCACATACACTCTGAAGACGCATAATCAAAGTGCCAGAGAAAAATGCGCCCGTGTTTTATGTGGAGGTGAGGCGTCGTTAAAAAAACACAAAAAAAAAACACACACATAAAGAAACCAAAGTCAAGGCGTCCATTGTGGCGGGAGAGAGGCCGGGAACAAGGGGAATAGAGCCGCGAGTGTTCTGTGTTTTCACCGTATTGGGAACCCGGCGTTCCCGGATGACCCGCAGACTCAGAAAAACCTGTCTTTCCCCCCCCCGGATAGGCACCTTCGTTGTTGAAGTTCTCCAGCGCCCTCCGTCATGTTTGGGACAAAGACCCATAATTGATTTATTTGCCCCTGTTCTCCACAATTTGAGATTTGTAAAAAAAAAAAATATCAAATGTGATTAAAGTGCACATTGTCAGGTTTTAGTAAAGGGCATTTTTATACATTTCGGTGTCACCATGTAGATTGTTTAAACATAGTCGTCCCCCCCATTTCAGGACACCATAACGTTTGGGACACAGCAATGTTATGTAAATGAAAGCAGTCAAGTTTAGTATTTTGTTGCATATCCTTTGCATGCCCAGCCTTCCTTGTCAACATCATCATGTCTGGGTATCATATTTTCAGGTTGTCCTACAAGCGATACTAAAACTCTTAGCCATTTGAATGGATCTCTACGGGGTTGGGGGTGGGGGGTGGGACTCGATTCAGATGTAAATTATGCTGATGCAGTATGGAACTCATGTGTTGGCTAAATGCCTTTAAGTCATCAACGGTCCAAGGTATCAAGTGAGCCTGAAACCATGCTGCCAGATTCAGTTGATGTGAAAATAATTGTTTCTCCTGAATGTTTTTTTTCCATTGAGTTCAACAGCGTATAACTCTATATCTAACTGATGGTTCAATTTAGTCCCCTGTTTTCCTTGAGGTGTGTTGTCAATGCTATTTATTCATAAATTCAACTGTATGCTCCTGAAAGCATAGAATAGAATTTCACAATCCAGCAGGATTTAAGTGAGGTCCAGAGATGACTCTCTGCTTCCATGCTCAGCATACAGATGAGGGCGAATGAAACCAATAGAAGCGAATGAAACATTCGATCTGTGCCGTGTGTGATTTTATTTATGCCGTGCATACGTATTTGTCCATGTATGTGTTCATAATTTGTGCAAAGCCAGTATTTGTATCTGCATGCGTACATTCGTGTGTGTGTGTGTGTGTGTGTGTGTGCATATTAGCTTTGTGTGAGTGTGTCTGTGTGTGCGTGAATTTATGCAAATCTGTGTGTGTGTGTGTGTGTGGACTTGATCATATGTATTTGTGTGAGTGTGTATGTGAGTTGGTGATTTTTGTATATTCATACTATACTTATCCTCTTCCTTTATACACAGAAGAGATAACATAAATCAGAACAGTCAGGCTGCTGTCTGGATCCCATGATGTATTTACTCATAGAATTTATTTTCCATTAGACCGCAATAGTAACAATGCACCGCACTTTTTAGATTGAATAGATTTTACCTGAATAGATAAAAAAATCTAAAAGCTCTTCCGCACTTCAGATGCCTTGTGATTGCTATGCTACAAATGTAGTTACAGACTTGGCCCATCCACCTGACTTATGTTCCACCATGTACTTATGTTCATGGCCTTACAACCAATCATATATGAACTGTACCTTATCTGACCTGTTCGGTTGTTTTGTTCTATGACTTGATATTTATGTGCGCTGTTTTGTACGTCGCTTTGGATAAAAGCGTCTGCTAAATAAAATGTAATGTATGCTGTGAAATCCTCTGTCCTATTGACAAAATTATCTCAGCAATAATATGAACCTATAGATAATAATAGCGGCGAGAACAATTTTTCGAATCCTTTATTTGACTAAATGATTGCCAATTAAATTCATGCATTTGAACGTTGCCAGTATTTAAAAAGGGAGGGAGGAGCATTCAGGTTTATTTGTTCCCGTCATTAATATTCAGGGCTGTGAGCGAGAGAGCCGGGCGGGGAGGGAGAGTGCTTGCTGAGGTTCATTTTTGTGTGTGAAAGAGGGAGTGAGAGACACTGAGTCATTATTTACGCTCAACGAGTTTCGTGCTGTCGCGGTCGCCGGCGGGGACCGCACGCATTTTCAATCTCCAGAGCCGCAGAATACTTTCAATGCCTGGTTATGAAAAAATAAAATAAAAATGCACAGCTCTAGACGACATTTCAACACGAGGTTATTAGAAATGCAGAACTCTAGATGACATTTGAATGCTGGGTTATGGGAGGTGCACAGCTCTAGATGACAATTGAATGCTGGGTTATGGGAGGTGCACAGCTCTAGATGACATTTGAATGCTGGGTTATGGGAGGTGCACAGCTCTAGATGACATTTGAATGCTGGGTTATGGGAGGTGCACAGCTCTAGATGACAATTGAATGCTGGGTTATGGGAGGTGCACAGCTCTAGATGACATTTGAATGCTGGGTTATCAGAAAAATGTAGTCAAACCTCATTTAACAGCTATAGGTCTCCTTGAGCTGCTAATTTGTACAATCAGGTGTGCCAAATTAGGGGATGGTACTTCTCCAGGAACAGGGTTGTCTTAAAACGCTGTCTTAAAACACTGGGCCACAGACACAGATTAAGCTCATCCCTGGACTAAACTCAGTCTTGTGTGGAGAATCTCCATTCAAAATGGCCACCAAGAAGCTGCAATGCCCCCCCCCGCACTCCCGCCCCAAAAAAGGACAAATTGCGATGCGCTGATTATTTCTGAGCTGTTCTGAGCTGTTAATTAAGCCAGCTGCACCGACGCTTCTCCAGCATCCCGCCAAAAATGGAAAGCAGAGCGCTGGGTGAGTGTGTGTGTGAGTGTTTGAGTGAGAGTGTGTGTGAGTGTGTGTGTGTGAGAGTATGTGAGTGTGAGTGAGTGAGTGAGTGAGTGAGTGAGAGTGTGAGAGTGTGAGAGTGTGAGAGTGTGAGAGTGTGAGTGAGTGAGTGAGTGAGTGAGTGAGTGAGTGAGTGAGTGAGTGAGTGAGTGAGTGAGTGAGTGAGTGAGTGAGTGAGTGAGTGAGTGTGTGAGAGTGTGAGAGTGTGAGAGTGTGTGTGTGAGTGTGTGTGAGTGTGTGTGAGAGAGAGTGTGAGAGAGAGTGTGAGAGAGAGTGTGAGAGAGAGTGTGAGAGAGAGTGTGAGAGAGAGTGTGAGAGAGAGTGTGAGTGTCTCTGCTGGGCCTGTAGTGTAGTGGTTAAGGTGCATGCAAGGTCGTTGGTTCGATTCCACAGTGTAGCCACAATAAGACCCGCACAGCCGTTGGGCCCTTGAGCAAGGCCCTTAACCCTGCATCGCTCCAGGGGAGGATTGTCTCCTGCTTAGTCTAATCAACTGTACGTCGCTCTGGATAAGAGCGTCTGCCAAATGCCATTAATGTAATAATGTAATGTGTGTGTGAATGTCTCTGGGTGTGTGTGTGGGTGTGTGTGTCTGCGTGTCAGCATAGTCAGTGTCTCTGTGAGTGTGCGAGTGTGTCAGCATAGTGACACACTCGCACATAGTGTCAGTGTGTGTGTGTGTGTGTGAGTGTGTCTCTTGGGATTTGATTCGCAAAAGCTGAGGACATGCTCGTAAGGCGTTGCCGTGGTAACCATGAGGGCTGCTCAGGTCATGTGACCACTCCAAGCTGTTTGAATACAAACTAGTTGCTTGCCAGGAAAAATTTCTCCCAAATCTAAATATGCTTTATATAATTTTATATTTTTTTATTATAATATAAAAATAATAGTAATCACATCAGCTCAAGTGAAAATGCATCTCAAAACAGTGTTTCTCTTTTTCATGTATGTTTGTATGCATTAACTATTACAAATGTAGGTTACAATGGCAAATTATATATTATATATTCACAATGGCAAATTATTAAAATTTGTTTTTATGCCCTGTTCTTACGACAAAAACTCAAATGATGATGGAATTTTAATATGATTTAGTGATTTAAAAATGACCGTTGGTTAAAAAGGCAAGGTGGTGCAGTGTGTAGCACTATCACCTCACACCCTGAAGGTCCCTGGTTTTGATCCAGGCCTGGGCCTCTCTGTGTGGAGTTTGCATGTTCTCCCTGCGTCTGTGTGAGGTTTGCATGTTCTCCCCGTGTCTGTGTGGAGTTAGCTTGTTCCCTTCCTATCAGTGAAAAAGTCTCACTGACATGTTGACTCACCCTCTGCCTGTGTTTATAGTCCTTAAATTCGGGTTTCAAAATATACAGTTGAAGGACCAACACTCTGTGCCAAAACATTGTATAGCTGTACATAAAAATGGTTTCTAATGGCCACAGTCAATGATGTGGGGGCGGGGGGGGTCAATGTCAGTGTGTTCACAGAGAAGGGAGGGATAAACAGTGTTGTGGTTTGAAGGGCTTTGTTGCTGGAATTCCTCTCTTGACCGTTAGAAGTCCGAAATTACCTATTGTACCTTTAAATGTTCCTTCTTGGTACTAGATGCTAGGTTTTGAAACCAGTTTAGACCAGCTCCATGCTCAACATGATTTGACCAGCTCAAGCTATGCTTTGAAGTGCCTGGTAGCTGGTTATAGCTGGATTTTACACCAGGGTCATCTTAAAAATCGGGAAATTCTGAGGATATCATCTGCATCTACGCAAGTAAACCAAAGGCTTTCATCTGGGACTTGATGCTTATCTCTGTTTGCAAGACTTTGTTTGCTCAGTGGTCATGGGTATTACCCTGGACAGGTAATGTACCTGACACAGTATCTGAGACGTGAAATAATGAAAACAAGCCAATGTCCTTCTAGATATTTCTTGGCCATTAAATTATGTAAGGAGTTGGCCGGTTGCCTGGTGGGGAAATTCATCCGTTTGCAGTTCAAAGGCCGAACGTTGGTTTGCCATGGCAGTTAATTAACTTGTAGAACCCGGCTCAAAGGCAAGTCGCTCCCCCTTTGCACACACTGGCTACGGAGCCGGTTTGTTGGTTAGTTAGAGGCTGGGGCGTATGAGCGCTGACGTAATCCGAGTCTGAACCGAGGCTCCGAGGCGGAACAACAGCAGGCTCGAGTGGCTTTGGGACTGACCAGGATTCTGCAGCTGCTAGAATGTTTTTTCGTTTTTTTTTCCCCTTTATGTTTTTTTCACTTTTTATAAAAAACTTTTTTTATTTTTTTTACTTGCCAATAATGTGAGTGCCCTGCTGTGATTACTAGAGCTCTGTAAGTGATTCCGCTCAGAGAAAATGTATTCTTCCCTTTCAGAAAAAAAGGAAGAGACATTGTTATTTTTTGCCGCCTGGAGTTAGAGTGAGTTTAGTCTTATTCGATGCAGTTTACTTCCAAATGCATCTATCTTAGAGCATCATAATGCATGGAAATCCAGGAAACGTACAGAATCCCCACCCCCACAAACACACACACGCACACACACACACACACTGCATGTTTCGATGTTTTGTGCTGTTTTGTAGCAGGTGGCTAAAACGGAAGGGGGGGTGGGGGCGGAGGTGGTGAAAACAGGGCAGTCATTGAGAGCCAAAGTAGCCAGCAGAAGAATTATCAGCAGAAGAATTATCTTCACATTGCTGTCTGAAGTCCCGTGTCAAATCCACCGATGGTCACAGATTAGCAGCCGATTAGCACATCTATCAATGCTGCCTCTCTCCATCTCTCTCGCTTCCATTGGCCTGACGGCCCAGATGAAAACAGTGAGTTCAATCAGCGTCCGTCTGGGGGAAACACACTGCTGTCCACGGAAAACCGAAACAACCTTTTTTTTCCCTTTTCCTTTTTTTAAAATTCATAAATAGGTCACACTTTACAATAAGGCTCATGAATTGGCATTAACTAATGTAGTTGTTAACATGGATTAGTGATGGACAAATACATGAATTAAGCATGAAATTAGCAAAAGAGCAATTTCGTAAAAAAAAAAAAAAAAGCACATCCACAATTAACTACCATGTAGTCAGTGTGACTACATTCTGCACATTTCTTAAACTCTGTTTCTGCCCGTGAAGACGTGGGCTGCAGTGACACTAACCCCGGCGTGTGAGACTCTCGTGCGGGATCCAGCATGGCCGCGTTTACCTCCACAGGACGGTGAGGTCACGGCGCCTCCACGCAAACAGGAACTGAGGGGAGGGGCGCAGCCGTTTGCCGGAGGATCCATTGTTCCTACTTCCTGCCCAGGTGCGTTGAGGTCCGGCGGTTCAACAGCCAGCAGCTCCCAATGATCGTAGATCATTAAAGCCTCCATTTTGTTTATTTTACTTAAATGACTCCTGTTACAGCACACAGGCCTCCTCCTCTCCATATGTTTGACCAATGCTCACCACACCTGGGTCAACCATTGTTTTGGGTTGAAATACTTTTCTACGCTTTACTGAGCCTGTTTGGTGTCTTGGAACCCATGAAATACTCTCAAAAAGAACAAACCTCATCCTATTGGTACTCGTGGTTGGCTCAATTGAGATCACTCGAGCACAAAATAATTAGGTATTTGACCCAGCTGTTTACAGACGCGCCTGGATTCACATATTTTTATAGGTATGATGATTAAGATCACTTGGCAGGTGCAAGCTGGTGAGCATCAGGCCTGGGTCATAAGTCATTGTTTTGGATTCAAGTGCTTTTTTTCTATGCACGATTGAGGTTGTCTGGCGCAACTGAGCCAAACCTAGGGGATCAGAAGGCGGAGAAAAGTATTTAAATCCAAAACAATTACGTATTTGAGCCAGGTCTGGTACGCAGTGGTCATGACAGATTCAGAGAGACAGCCAGGACTGGCAGAACATAGACATGCATCATCATGTTGCTCAACTGTGTGTGGACCATGAGGTCATTCCTGTGATCTAGAGATCAGGCCCCACCTCTAGTATCATTCCAAGTGTTGTCTCCCATCTAAAGCTGATCAAACGCAGACAACAATGGAAGCCTTCTTCACGTACGCCACTCGACCACTGTAGGTCTCCTGTATGCAGCTTGGCGGATTGTTTTGTTGGCATTCCTTAGCGGTTGCGGCTTGTGAAGACGCCGTCGCATGGAGAGATGGGAGGTTTATTCGGCAAACGGGCGCCTTGTGAGCCCTTGTTGTTTCTTTGTTCGAGGCGGAACAAGGTGAACGGCACGTCCGAAAACTTCCAGAACGTTCCGCATGGCTGCTATTCTCAGCTCATTCCTGGGTGAGGTGAAAGCCGCTTCCTGTGTGGCTTGGCCTACCTGGCGTCTACGTAAGTTCAGACGCAACTAATTAATTACAAACTAGTGGCCGAATTTCAATCAATCAATTTCAATCAATCACTCTGATTTATATTGTCCAGTTGTGACCACAAACGGGATTTGTTCAAATAATAACGGGCAGCCTCTAAGCTAGTGGCTAAGGTACATGACTGGGACCCGGAGGGTTGGTGGTTCAAGCCGCGGGGTAGCCACAATAAGATCCATACGGCTGCTGGGCCCTCGAGCAAGGCCCTTAACCCCACATTGCTCCCTGCTCAGTCTAATTAACCCATGTCGCTTCAGATCGATTTAAAAACCTGGACCCTCTGGTCCAAAAGCGGGCATCTGGCCACCCTACCTCGGTCTGGTTGTTTGGCCTTGGAATTTGCCCCGTGTGCGAGGAGTGTCCGCATGATAAGGGTTGTAAACCGCAGGATGTGGACTGTTTACCTGCTTTGGCTTCCGTACATCCGCCCGGCTGGTCAACATCACCGTGACCTGAACTTCACCTCATGCATTTGCAATCGCAACTTAGATGCTTTTAGCCAAATGAACACTAAAGTGCCTTTGACTTGGTGAGGAAACCCCTGGAGAAACAAGTGAAGGTGAAAAGTAAAATTAAAATCAGATCGCTGTCGGATACTGGTGACAGACCTAATCGGTAGTGCTTACTCCTGGTCCTGGAGAGGCTCAGGGTGTGCTGGGGTCCTCACTCCTGGTCCTGCAGAGCCACAGGGTGTGCGGCTCTCCAGGACCAGGAGTGAGGACCCCAGCACACCCTGCGGCTCTCCAGGACCAGGAGTGAGGACCCCAGCACACCCTGCGGCTCTCCAGGACCAGGAATGAGGACCCCAGCACACCCTGTGGCTCTCCAGGACCAGGAATGAGGACCCCAGCACACCCTGCGGCTCTCCAGGACCAGGAGTGAGGACCCCAGCACACCCTGTGGCTCTCCAGGACCAGGAATGAGGACCCCAGCACACCCTGCGGCTCTCCAGGACCAGGAGTGAGGACCCCAGCACACCCTGCGGCTCTCCAGGACCAGGAGTGAGGACCCCAGCACACCCTGCGGCTCTCCAGGACCAGGAATGAGGACCCCAGCACACCCTGCGGCTCTCCAGGACCAGGAGTGAGGACCCCAGCACACCCTGCGGCTCTCCAGGACCAGGAGTGAGGACCCCAGCACACCCTGCGGCTCTCCAGGACCAGGAGTGAGGACCCCAGCACACCCTGCGGCTCTCCAGGACCAGGAGTGAGGACCCCAGCACACCCTGCAGCTCTCCAGGACCAGATAGAGTTAGAGCCTGTATACACATACTATTAGACTACAGGACCAACTCTGATTTATAATAATAATAATAATAATAATAATAATAATTTATTATTTAGCTGATGCTTTTATCCAAAGTGACTTCAGTGATTAGACTAAGCAGGAGACAGTCCTCCCCTGGAGCAATGCAGGGTTAAGGGCACTTGCTCAAGGGCCCCAACGGCTGTGCGGATCTTATCGTGGCTACACCGGGGCTCGAGCCACTGACCTTCAGGGTCACAGTCATGCACCTTAGCCACTGGGCTACAGGCTGCCCGTATATATGTTTCTGACGGACTAGTGGGGATCGGTTCATTATAGGACTAATCGGGTGATGTTTACGGGGTCGGCCTGCTGCTTCTGGATATTCCCCCGCAGTGTTTCCACAGGAAACAGGAAGTGACAGGAGGAAGACATGTGACCAATTAGGCTAAAGGTGGGGAGGGGAGAGGGAGAGGGAGACAGAGAGGCCAAGCAAGAGAGGGCGAGGGAGCAAGAGAAAAGGTGAGGGGGAGAGGGGGAGAGGGGAGGGAGAAAGGGAGAGTGACTGTGAGTGAGCGAGAAAATGTGTGAGAGAAGATGAGAGAGGGAGAAAGAGTGAGAGTGAGACCTAACAGCAGATGCCATAGAATGAGACTGCAAAATCTATATTAAAAAAATAAATAAAAAAATAAATAAAAAAAGTTTGAGTCAGAAAGGAATTCACTGCAACCACAACCGGTCTCCACCCATGGGAGACACACTACGGGTCGATGCTGTGATTCTGCAGATTTCCAATTTCTAAGATAAGGAGAAAGTAATTTGTGGTGATGTCATCTAAATCTGAGGCCACATCTGCACTGATTCCGGTGCCTTGGGGAGCTGCAGCATCGCTGATTGTCAACAACTCTTGTCTTACTCTTAATTATCTCGAGACAGATCAGATTGATTATCGATGTCTCGTTCAGGAAACGGCTCTGCGTGACTCAGATCCCACTGGCTGAAAGCCACTCTCTCTGGGGGAACTTAACGCAGGAGGCAGCTATATTAGCCTTCTCTAATGACTTTTACGGACACTGAAATCTGTACTGGATTAAGCACAGAAACAAGGAGATTTTCTTTCTTTCTCTCAAAGAACGCTGCGTATTTTCTTCACTGCTGGTTACTGTGGAAGAACTAATGCCAGGGCTGGGGTATCCTGTAGCCTAGTGCAAAAGGTACATGACTGGGACCCGGAAGGTTGGTGGTTCTAGTCTCACCAACCTTCATAATAAGGTCCCTTGTGCAAGGCCCTTAACCCTGCATTGCTCTGGGTAGGGGGACTGTCCCCAGCTTAGTCTAATCAACAGTAAGTCGCATTGGATAAAAGCCTCAGCTAAATAACAATTATGTATTTATTTATTTATGAATAACCAATCAATCATAAAGGCATTTTTATATTATATTTAAGGCAAGGCAAGAGAGCGTGAGGTTGCTTTCCAGATGCAAGAGTGGAAAGATTTGGCTACAGACAGTGTGAAAAGAAGCGAAAGATTTAATTTCGCAGTTGATATAGGCTCTGCCAAAGGATATGTTGCTCGGCTTTAACTAATCTAAGGGCTCGTTCCAACCACTTATTTTTCTCCTCTTTTATCTTTTACTTGCTCCTGACCCAGAAGTCGAGGTCTGCCACCTTTAAGTCATTAAATGTTCCTTCTAGGAGCTAGAAGTGGAAGTTAAGAATTCCCAAACTTTCCTTTCTTGTGAGGAAACACGAGTGCATCCTTTGGGGGAAGTATTTTTTCTTAAAGTGTGACGTTATGAATGATCGACCTGTAGATCCACCTCCCCCCATCTGCCACGTCTGTAACTGACCTGTGGATCCACCTCCCCCCCATCTGCCACGTCTGTAACTGACCTGTGGATCCACCTCTCCCCATCTGCTACGTCTGTAACTGACCTGTGGATCCACCTCTCCCCATCTGCCACGTCTGTAACTGACCTGTGGATCCACCTCTCCCCATCTGCCACGTCTGTAACTGACCTGTGGATCCACCTCTCCCCATCTGCCACGTCTGTAACTGACCTGTGGATCCACCTCTCCCCATCTGCCACATTTGTAACCGACAAGGCTTTGAACTGACATTTGAAGGAGCAAGGTCATTCCATTTGCCTATTTCAAGTTTTCTGAATTTCCTTTTTCTTTTATGTTTTCTAGTCTCTCTCCATGTGGAGCATGGGGCAAGAAAAGTAAGAAAAAAAGAAAATAGAGGAGAACAATAAGGTATTACTAAGGTTACTAAGCCCACCAATACAACCTCTGATTTAATTGCCAAAATTTTAGTTATTTCCCTACTCACCTCAGCTGATGTATGGTGAGCGTTCTGCGCAAAATGGCTCCCGTTGCATCATCCTAGTGCTGCACGTCGGTGGTGGTTGAGGAGAGTTTCCCCCTCTCCAAATAAATGCAATGATCTATCTTAACTGAGTATCCAAAGTATTGCACATGCCCTGTTCACTTTAGGTCATTATTTACAAATGCCAATGAATAATAAATGGTAATCATGCATAAAATGTGCAGAAAGATGCACAAATCAGTCTGGCTTCTGGTCACTTTGAGCAGATTTAATCGGTGTATTCAGAACATGTACTTTGACCACACTTTTGCATACAACTACATTAACTAAAACAACTACATATACATCAGTGCATCTACATATACATTAGCAAACCATAGGATGAACTTATAACTTACTTTTTCATTCCAATATGAGATGGCAATAACTAATGTAGTTACCATGAATTAATCATGTACAAATACCGTCACAGAGCTGTATAGATTAACTTCTCAGTAGCAGTTCATTCACACATTACACATTTGTTCATGCCAATTCATGGAACTTTATTGTAAAATACAATTTATACTTTTTAAAATAGTTTCACTGGAATATGTATTTGTCATCCAAGGCATACAAGGTATTGTGTAGGCTATGTCAAAAAATTCAAACCATTAAAGAAGTTTTCAGCTAGGTCCCTGGAGGATACAGCAGTGCAAGAATGCTCCACTGATTGTTCTGCTGCACTTTCATTTTTCTTTCTTTAAATGCGTAGATGTTGTTGTATTTCCATTGGTAATCTAATTTTCCTCTTCCTGCTCTGTGTGCATTAATCATAATTAACATCTGCGCTGAGTATCCTTTTGAAAACTTGGGCTGAAGCTCACTTTTAAAAGATAAGTGAATTACACAGCTATCTTGATCTGCAGTGGGGACAAATCCATGGTTTTTGTAAAGGGTCTTTTCGGCAAGTGCTTGGACCAATTTAAAGTGATTTTGCTAGCATGGGAACAAGAACATTTATCACTTGCTTTTAGATAGAGCAGCTCTCCCTTATGGAAGCCATTCTGTATAGTGGGAGTGAGACATTACATCAGAATATCTCTGCACTAATATTTGCACAAAAACAGAATTCTAGTCCACATCCATGTACAGTATATAACGACAGCAATCAGCTCTAGTCTGGACACACTCTATGCATAAAAAAAAAAGAGTACATTTATATTAACACTGATCATTGTACAGCCTCTTATATACTGTACGATGACATCACTTCCCCTTGCTGGATCTGACTTCCTGTCAGGCAACGATTGGTTAAGCCCTGTCTGACTCTTGCATATACCTGCCAGCTATAATAGCTGCTAGGTGCCGTGTTTTTATAACAGTCACAGTGTTATTGTGCCCGTTCATAAATATTATTATTATTTAGCATCTGTTTTTGTGTAATATTACATTGTACGAAGCGGTTTATTACCTGCCCGGGCCGCGGCAGATTAACCGCTACGTTTCCCGGAGAATCGGACATGGCCGCACTCGCTGAAGTCCCGAGAGGAAGCCCATTTCACGTGGAGACTGCGTTTCCTCTCCGGGAGAAGCGGAACAACTCCCGTTGGAACGGCCCAAATGGGTGGACCGACACCAGGGGACTCGGCAGGAAAATGGCTGCAATTGCACTGCGTCCCGTAAACAAGCAGTTTGGGTTCGATAAGGAGAGGCAGGAGGGCTGGGGAAAATGGCGACCCTGGCGGACGCCGCCCTGGGAAAGACTGCGATAACACGCCAGGCTCCTGCTGTTTCCCTAACAAACCCACCGCAGATACCATCTTGTTTGGACTGCTGTGGGTTTTGCTGGGCAAGCCTCTTCATAGAAGTGTAATGTCTCGCTCTTTGTTAATTGCATTGCCATTGGTTTTTGCAGCCGTTATAACGCCAGCAGATCATTAAAAAAAACATATTTATCTTATGTCCTTTACTGCACTCCAACATCCAAAAAAACATATTATACATTTACTAAAATAAAATAATATCAGTAAACGCAGAAAGATAACTGTCACTTTATTAAGATCCAAATGCTATGAAACACCTGTGAGGTAGGACTATTAAAATAACAGTGTGTAGACACTCTGATGAATGTTGGTCATTTTCTGAAATAAGGTCAAATAAAATGTATGGATTGCCAATATTAATTAACCATATTGCTGCTAATCCAGTTAAAAGTCCTTGAAATTCTTAACTTTCCTGTTTTGGCAAATGTTTAGAATATGTACCAACAAAAGTTGTACCCGTTGAGTATGTTGGTTTAGTATTTTATCATGTGGCAAGGATAATTCACCCTCACATTTTAATGTGTACATTACATTACATTATTGGCATTTGGCAGACGCTCTTATCCAGAGCGACGCACGTAATGTAAGGCCTTTCCTTATTCAGTGTTACTATATGTATTATGGCAGGACTTATATTGCAAAGGCGAACATGACATTGGCTCAGGTGGTAAGAGCAGTCGTCTGGCAGTCGGACGCCTAACCCCCAAATGCTCCTGACGAGCTGGTCGGTGCCTTGCATGGCAGCCAATCACCGTTGGTGTGTGAGTGTGTGTATGAATGGGTGAGTGAGAGGCATCAATTGTACAGCGCTTTCGATAAAGGTGCTCTATAAATAGCAGCCATTTTAATCTTTGATAGTTTAGGGAAGAAGCCATTTATTGCAAATGGCCGATTTTTTGTTTTGACCTGCTTGGGAGTTGTTGAAAGTCAGGGAAGGGGTTAAGGACCCTAGAGGAAAGTACAGTCCTAGAGTGATCACATCGATACAACTGGAACCCTCGAAGAGTACACCAACTTACCAACGAGCATATCATGGTTGGCAGCTAGAATACCCAGAATACGACAATGACTATACATAAGTGCTCTTATAGGCTATGACATACACAGGGCTAATCAAAGTGGTGTGTTAGGGAGGGAGAAGTACAGGCTGAAGAGTCTTCAGTCTGCGCTCGAAAGTGTTCTGACATCCACAGGAAGGTCATTCCACCACCATGGGGCCAGCACAGACAGCCAGAACTATCATACAAATCATCAAATTATCATACAAATCATGTTGGACAGGTGGACAGACTCTTTAGCCTTTCAGGGAATTGAATTATTTGATTAAGTGCTGAAAATCAAGCACTGTAACCATCTTGCACTGGAATCTGACACCCCGGGGGTAGCCACAGCACAGTGCCTCCAGGTGGACTCCAGTACAAGATGGCTGCAGTGTACGGCTGATATAATTCTCTCAAGATGGCCGTCAGCAGGAGAATATGTTTTTTGTTTTTTTAATTATAAACTCAATCTAAAGTCTCCAAACAGACACACCAGCACCGATGGCACGCTGACTTCAAGATCCAGCCACTGCCTGTCGGAAAAAGAAAGAAACTTCAACTATTTTTGACGATTTTCTAGAAATCAGTAAACGTGATGTGCACTGTTCTCCTTTTCCAATTACAGTAAAAGGCCAAAGGCATAGGAAGCACAGAGAAATGGGTCGGTGGCAATTAAAATGTGATTTTTTTTTTTGTTGTGTTGTTTTGTTCATGAAGTACAGGGAGGGCACTTTTTCTAAGCGCTCTGGAGTTTGTTTCATAAGGGCTTCATTGCGTAAAGCTCCATGTTCAGTTTGTCTGGAGAGCCTGGCATTTTGCAAGCCCTCAGCACTGATATAGTACGTTTCTCCCCATAAGTACTATGTGCACCTACGCATTTTTATATTGCAGAAAACTGTTGGAAGTTATTATTTACATTCACAGGATATTTTTATGCTGTCCCAGTACCCGCACGGAAATGGGGAAAAGGGCCTTTAGGTATTCTGCTCCTTCTGCTTGGAACATGTTGCAAAAGGACCTAAAACGTAAGGAACGGGTGTCATTAGATACCTTCAAATCCCATATGAAGGATTTAGAGGCAACTCAATGGCATGTTTATGTTTTGGCTAGCCTATATATATATATATATATATATATATATATATATATAATTATTATTTTCTAATTTATTTATTTATTTTATTCTAAATTTCCCTGCTTAATTACCTAGTTGACGATTGAATTTAAATTTGTTAATGAACTTGTGTAATTTGCTGTTTGTGGTTTGTATAAAACGTTTAGTTTCTAAATTATTTGCGCTGCTGCTTGTCTTGGCCAGGTCTCTCTTGAAAAATAGATTTTTAATCTCAGTGGGACATTCCTGGTTAAATAAAGGTTAATAAGTTAAGTAAATAATAATACAGTCAGTTGGACCTCGAGCAAGAGCCGCGCGTATGAACAGATGTGTTATTAAATCGCTTAAATGCGATTAAACGAGTAATGTAAAAGTCAGAGAAATGTACGATGTGAATATGAAAATGTTCCATTGGGAGTGTGAGGAACACACTGACTGCTCTGGAACACTGGGATTACCCAAATATTTTCCAGCATCCCTTGGGAAGGAACCATTTGGCTTGAGTTACAGTATTAGATCCCTAAATTACATTTATGAATATTATCAAGTATTACGTTAGTGCTATTCTTGCGCAATACCATACAGTATTTACTTTGTATTATCACGGTTTTATCTATTACTGGTTTTCAGTCAATGCCAATAATTCATGAAAACTTGATAAGCAATGCAGGATATTTGTCCTTGAAAAGATTACTACAAAACACATCATACAGAATGCCTCAACAGGAACTTTTTGCATCTATTTTACATTCATGTAAATGGTTGGCATTTATATAGCGCCTTTATCCAAAACACTGTACAATCGCTGCTTCTCATTCACCCAAGTGCATTCACACTCACACTCACACACCAACGGCGATTGGCTGACATACAAGGCACCAACCAGCTTGTCGGGAGCATTTGGGGGTTAGGTGTCTTGCTCAGGGACACTTTGGCACACCCAGGGTGGAATCGAACCGGCAACCCTCCGACTGCCAGACGACTGCTCTTACCGCCTGAGCCAATGAGACGACTGCTCTTACCGCCTGAGCCAATGAGACGACTGCTCTTACCGCCTGAGCCAATGAGACGACCGCTCTTACCGCCTGAGCCAATGAGACGACTGCTCTTACCGCCTGAGCCAACATCGCCCGTGTGCTGAGAAACACCATTGGCCGCAACACCGATGGCCCCCTGGGATCTCTGCCCTTTGCCTGATCCTTCTTGCTACCCTTTTGTAAGTCACACACCACAAACACATGTGCATCTATTGACATTAGCATTCACAAATGTAGCGCTGATAATGGTGGTTTGTTGCGCTCTCCTTTCATTAAACTCCTCTTTGTCTCTCTGTCTAATCAAATACAATGCTGCATGCATGATAACTGATTAACTTTAATAAGTTATTTACAACAACTTATTAAAGCCGATGTAACCGGCCGTAATTTCAGGGGGGAACTTGGAGGCGAGTCTTATGCAATTCGTCTCATTTGCAGCCCGTCTTCTACAAGCTGATTCCATCAATGCGTGATGTGTTTTCTGAGCACAATAAAATGTTGTGCTTCCGTTGGCAGCGACGGGGTACTTTAGAGTCACGTGTGGGCGTCCAACTGCAAAGCCACTCGCGCGAGCAATTTGCTCATTATTGAAAAGTGCCTTGGTGAACATTCCTTGCATCCCAAACCCTGACATGGTTAAATTTACAGTGAAAGCTTTGATTTAGCTCTGACATCGGGCTACTGTAGCCTGCCAAACATCACAACCTTCCATTTCTTTTTCTTTTTTTCCACTTTTTAATGTGTTCTAA
This sequence comes from Conger conger, assembly GCF_963514075.1. NCBI lineage: Eukaryota > Metazoa > Chordata > Actinopteri > Anguilliformes > Congridae > Conger > Conger conger. The sequence goes on along the minus strand of NC_083771.1, from coordinate 44,999,093 downwards.
TTTCAGGCAAATATTTGTCAGAGGATTTTTTCGTTTGTTTGGCTAATCGTGTCATATGGTTCATGGAGATTCAAATGGAACCTCTTGTACATCCAAAGCATAGCAAGATCATTAGTTTTTGTTTTATTGTTCTTTTAATCGTTTTTTTTTTTGTTTTTTTGTCCACGGTCACAGGAACTATTTGGACCTATGCTGTTGACGATTTCACATGGCCCTGGTCCTCAACACTGGCTCACAGTTATGGTGTGATTTCCTCCTCCACTTGTAAGTCATATGCTGGCTACAAATGGTCGTTAGAGGGTGAACCGCACTAGATGTGTTTACAGCCTATGGATTTTCCCATGAATATACTGTATGCTGGCTGTCAACAGAAATTGGGTATGTGTGTGAAATGGGTGTGTTGTTAATTCACTACAGTTTTGTGGTTTGAGTCCTTCAAAGTCAACCGGTTCAGGGACTTTGCGGCCAACCTCCCAGCTATGTAACCGAGAGGCTGTGGATTCCCTCACCCCACACACATACACACATACCTACATACATAAACACACACACATACACACACACATGCACAGACACACACACATACACACACACACACACATCCACATACATAAACACACACACATACACACACACACCTACATACATACACAGACATATACATATACACACACCTACATACATACATACACACATATACACACATACCTACACACCTACACACACATACACACGCACACAATCACACACGCACGCACACATACACAAACACACACACAATCCCTGAGAATTACAGCAGCAGGTAACGACACTAAGACCAAACATAAACATTAAAATGTCCAGCGTTAATTATAGAGATCCGTGCAGCCTGTTGGACTCACACTGTATACGTACAGTATACTCTGTTGGAACTGAATTGAGACTGGACATCTTACTGCGTGTGTTTGAATTTTCTTTAGGGTCGGAAATAACTGGAGTCTCTGCAAACTTGCCGTTAAGGTTCTCTCCAAGGAAAAAAAAAAAGCTCTTTGTACCCTCCATTTTATGGAGCTTATCTGAAGCTGGGGATAAATGAACTCCCTTCTCCCTTCTCCCTGACACTGGGGTGCCTGAGAGTGTGGCAGGTGCCAGATTAGATTGTGACCAAAGGTAAGAGAAGTGTGAGAACTGTTTACTTTCAGTCTCACTTTCCCATAACAACACAACCTCAATTCCTGGTTTCAAAGGGAACGGGGAAAAATGAAAGCAATGCAAACATGCACTTTCATTATTCATATCCCCTTGTTCTAGATGCTGACAGATGTAGAATTGTACAAACTGTAGAATTCCCAACTGGGAAAATATCCAATGGGCATACAAGACCGTTATCAAACCATGATACCCATACTCACCTCATCTCCTCTAGCATGAGAGATGAGAGAGAGAGAGGGGGGGGAGGGAGAGATTTTGTGGGAAAGAGGGTGAGGGGGAGAGGGGGAGAGAGAGATTGTGAGGGAGAGAGAGAGGGAGAAGGGGAGAGAGGGAGAGCGAGAGAGGCAGAGGGGGAGAGAGGGAGAACAAGAGAGGGAGAGGGAGAGGGGGAGAGAGAGAGAGGGGGAGAGAGGGAGGGAGAGGGAGAGGGGAAGAGAGGGAGGGAGAGGGAGAGGGGAAGAGAGCGAGAGCGAGAGAGGGAGAGGGAGAGGGGGAGAGCAAGAGAAAGTGAGGGAGAAGGGGAGAGAGAGGGGGGAAGAGAGGGAGAGGGGGAGAGAGGGAGAGCAAAAGAAGGTGAGGGGGGAGAGGAAGAGATCTGTGAGCATGTGGCTCAAACCGCCTGCAACACCTCCCTCAAGTTCAAGGATTTTTCTCCGTTTTTTTTTGTTTTTTTTTTTCGAAACAAGCGCTATCTTCAAACGCTTGTCTCGGGCTCCGATTTTCCACACTGAAGGGCGCAGGAGAACAAAGAGGCCTGTATCTCCAGCGCTCTCCTGGGCGCCATTCGCTCCAAAGATACCACGTGCAACGCTCAGACACACCGCAAAACGTTACTCTCTTAGCAAGCGTTTTTTGTCTTGTAATCAGACTGAAGATCTTTTTTTCTTTTTTTTTCTCAAGTGGAAAATATTAGCTTGTTTAAAGTTAATGTGTGCCTGACAAGTCAAATTCTTACCTCACTGGCAAATCCTGAAATGAGTCGGTCTCACCGCACTGGCAATACTTTTGCCTTATTTAGCAAAAACGTGAAACAGACGAGTCTTAATATAAGACTGAAACGCTTGTGGAGATCCACTTATTTTTTGTTTCAGTGCACACAGGTGCCCTCGATACCTCGGCTTGACCCCCTGGCCTAACTCGTAAACCCCAACGCCCCCCCTTCTCGTAAAACTGACACCGTTCCAAGGCCATCGCCATTAACGCTGCCCCTCTCAACACCTCTGAGCCCGTCTTACACATCCAGAGCCTGAACGCTTTGGAGCGTGTGGGTGAGCCTCCTCAAACAAAGGGCGTTACCTTTGGGTTCACTGAGCTCAGTGCAGTATTTCTCTAAACATTGGGGAACTTAAATTAAAACTAAATACAATACATGGTATGTTTTTGTCATCCAAAATACTTGTTTTACGCCCAGAAGTCCAGAATTAAGCTTAAACAGTGTCTGTGAAACTGGCCCTCAGCATCGCACAGTTAACACAGTATATGCCCTGCTGAGGAAAAACAGCTCACGCTAGGTTTTCAAACAGCCGGTAGCTGGTTGACCAGTTCAGACCAGCTCCCAGCTCAACATGGTTGTTTTGAAACAGCTTGATTACTGGATTTTACACCAGCGTAGTCTTAATGGTTCTCTATGTCACTGGTGCACGTTTGTAGTGTAAGTCGGCCAGACAACATTTTTTTATCTTTAACAAGATATTTTTACCAGAGCCTAATTATCCTTGTTGACCAATGTTTCCTCAGTGCTTATTACAGTAGGCTGTCTGCATTCCTTAGGTGAGTGGTCCCGTCTCTGGTTATAGACGGTTGCTGTTGCTTCCTGCGTTCCTGTTTAAGCTTGTAGCCCTGCTAATGGCCTGGCCAGCTAAGCGGGTGTCTGTGGCGTTTTAAGTCTCAGGTGAAATGAAAGCCCTCTGAAGGCTCGCGGCTCTCCGGGGGCTAGGATAATAACGCACTCTTCGCTTTTCTTTTAATTCGTCCGTGTGCCTTTTTTTTTTTTTTTTTTTTTTTTTTTTTTTTTTTTTTAGTTCCCCAAGTTTTTTGGGTGAGAGCCTGAAAAGGACGGCCAATGCTTACGCGATCAAAGCCCGCGGCACGCTCCAGAAACAGTAACATGTAGGCGACCTTCGAGAAAGTGAGCCGGGTGTCGAACGGCGCTAACGGGAAACGTCGTCTCATTGGCTCAGGCGGTAAGAGCAGTCGCTGCAGGTTGGACGGCCCCGCCGGGATAAATGATTGGCATTTATATAGCGCCTTTATCCAAAGCGCTGTACAATTGATGCTTCTCCATTCACCTATTCATACACACACTCACACACCGACGGCGATTGGCTGCCGTGCAAGGCACCGACCAGCTCGTCAGGAGCATTTGGGGGTTAGGTGTCTTGCTCAGGGACACTTGGACACAGCCCGGGCGGGGGATCGAACCGGCAACCCTCCGACTGCCAGGCGACCGCTCTTACGGCCTGGGCCACGTCGCCCCGTGTTTGAGACGTTTGAGGTCCAGTCCCGGCTCTGAGCGGGCTCCCGGGCCCGTTGCAGGCAGACAACGGGCCTGATGTTCGCCCTGCGGCGTCTCAGCGCCTCCGTGACTCAGCGCACCGCGCAGGGAGAGGTGATGACGTCACGGGGCGCCCCGCCCCCGCAGGACGCCCGGGGACATGGGCCACGTGGCCAGCAGGGCCTGACGGAGTGACATCACCGCTGCATGGGGGGTTGCAGGGCTTGACAGAGTGACATCACCGCTGCATGGGGGGCTGCAGGGCCTGACAGAGTGACATCACCGCTGCATGGGGGGTTGCAGGGCCTGACGGAGTGACATCACCGCTGCATGGGGGGTTGCAGGGCCTGACAGAGTGACATCACCGCTGCATGGGGGGTTGCAGGGCCTGACAGAGTGACATCACCGCTGCATGGGGGGTTGCAGGGCCTGACGGAGTGACATCACCGCTGCATGGGGGGTTGCAGGGCCTGATAGTGACATCACCGCTGCATGGAGGGTTGCAGGGCCTGAGTGACATCACCGCTGCATGGGGGGTTGCAGGGCCTGACAGAGTGACATCACCGCTGCATGGGGGGTTGCAGGGCCTGATAGTGACATCACCGCTGCATGGGGGGTTGCAGGGCCTGACGGAGTGACATCACCGCTGCATGGGGGGTTGCCTCAGTGAATTTCCTCAGTCAAACTCTGACATACTGCAGCTGACTTCTTTTTTTGTTTTTTGCAGTTTGTCTCAACAAGGACTTTAGTCTTATATTTTTACTTAAAATCTTATATCTATTCAAATTTTAAATAATAATAATTACATTATACAATTATTGCTTAATGAAGACAAATAATTTGTCATTCAGGTGAGAGTTTTTTTCCATTACATGTTCTTTGGCACTTTTATCCAAAGTGACCTATAATTGATTAGACTAAGCAGGAGACAATCCTCCCCTGGAGCAATGCAGGGTTAAGGGCCTTGCTCAAGGGCCCAACGGCTGTGCGGATCTTATTGTGGCTACACCGGGATTAGAACCATCGACCTTGCGTGTCCCAGTCATGTACGTACCTTAACCACTACGCTACAGGCGGCCCCTCCTTTCTGCTGCTGTGAACAAAATGGCCGACTCTGACAGTTGACAGGGGTCACACACTGGCACCGGAGTCCCACAGAGCCAGGGTAATTAGAGAAGCATGGAGAATCTGTGAGGGAAAGCCATTTTGGCTCCGCTGCGGCAGCTCTGTAAGAGAGACCAGAGGAATATGGATTAGGCCGTGTGCACTGCCGCAGCATACTGATGATCACCGGCTCACCCTGAGGATGAGGGGAAGGAGGAGAGAGGGAGAGGGGGAGGGAGGAGAGACGGGGGAAAGAGAGAGAGGAAGCAGGTGGGAGAGAGAGGCAGAGAGGAAGGAGGAGAGAGGGAGAGGGGGAGGGAGGAGAGACGGGGGAAAGAGAGAGAGGAAGCAGGTGGGAGAGAGAGGCGGAGAGAAAGAGAGGGGGGGAAGAGAGAGAGGAAGCAGGTGGTAGAGAGAGGCAGAGAGAAAGAGAGTGGGGGGAAGAGAGAAACTGAGAATTGAAAGAGGGAGTGACAGAGTGGGAGAGAGAGGGAAAGGGAAAGAGACAGGGAGTGACGGAGAGAAAGAGGGAGTTAAGAAAGAGAGAGGGAGTGGCAGAGAGAAAGAGGGAGATAAGAAAGAGAGAGGGAGTGATGGAGAGAAAGAGGGAGATAAGAAAGAGAGAGGTAGTGGTGGAGAGAAAGGGGGAGATAAGAAAGAGAGGGAGTGATGAGAGAAAGAGGGAGATAAGAAAGAGAGAGGGAGTGATGGAGAGAAAGAAGGAGATAAGAGAGAGGTGGCAGAGATGCAGAGAGTGAAAGAGGGAGAGGTGTGAGGGAGAAACAATGAGAAAGGGAGAGAAACAGAGCGAGAGAGAAGAGAGAGAAACACAGATGCTACAGAAGGACACTCAGCAAAGTAAATGCATTTTAAATTTAGAAACATTTGTTCAATCAAAACCTGCCCGAGTGCTCATGGGAGATGGAAACACTGGACTGGATTTACATGCAGATTCTCACAATTATCATGCGCCTTTTGAACAACCCTCCCAGAGAGATTTAACTGAAATGGGTTTTTTCTTTTTTTTTGGGGGGGTTGTTTTATTTGAAAACAAATAAAACTTTTTAAAGAATTGTTTCTCAGCCCAGATCGTAAGGGGAATGTTTTATTTCTCCTAGACCTTGAGACACCATTATTGCACAAGCAGTCAAGGCCTCCTCAACACCTCACAAATCGTGGGCGGCCGGGCCCTTCGCCAAATAGTCGGCATTCGTGCCGTCATTCCTCAGCGTCCATCACTCCATGCCTCCTCACGCCAATGGCATGCGGGATATTTGAAGTGACATGTAAAAAATGTGTGTGCCGCAATCCTTCGACACTTCAGGCCGCGTTGCGGCGTTGCGCACGGACGTCTTTGCTCTGAGCTGCGGTCACCTGATGCAATCTCCCTCCTGAGAAAACAGGGTGTAACTTCACCACGTCTGCCTTCTCATTGGCCGAGAGGAAACGTGTTAATGGACTGTGCAACGCGCGGGCATGCTGACTCACGCATCTCTTGTTCTGTGGTGGTTTGTAGCCGGACTGCTGCTCAGGAGGTTACATGTTCAAAAATGTGTGTGGCAGTTGATCTATGGCAGTGTTTCTTAAACTATGGGTTTTGGCAGCCTATAGTCTAGTGGCTGAGTTGCTTGACAGGGACCCGGAAGGTTGGTGGTTCAAGCCGCGATGTATCCACAATAAGATCAGTGCAGCTGTTGGGCCCTTGAGCAAGGCCCTTAACCCCACATTGCTCCAGGGGGGGATTGTCCCCTTCTTGGTCTAATCAACAGCAAGGTGCTTCGCCCTGGGTGTGTATAAGTGTCCCTGTGCAAGACACCTAACCCCCAATTGTTCTGAATGAGCTGATTGGTACCTTGCATGGCAGCCTGTTGCCGTTGGTGTGTGAGTGTGTGTGAATGACAGGCTTTTACCATTTAAAATTATTGTTAATGAGAGAGGTCAGTGGAGAAGGGCCAGACTGGTCAAAGCTGACAGCAAGGTGACAGTAATGCAAATAACCTCACATTACAACAGTGGCATGCAGAAGAGCATCTCTGAACACACAACGCATCAAACATCTAAGTGGACAGGCTACAGCGGCAGAAGACTTAATGAGTCTAATAAATACCTAATAAAGTGCTCGCTGAGTGCCTGTGGAGTAACACGCCCGCATTCCTGCTCTTCAAACAAACTGGCCTCGCAATAGGAGCCCAGTGTTCAGTCTCAATGGCGTGTTTTGTTGTCCAAAATCCTCGCCGCCCACTTCCCCGCGGGACAAACGGAGGCGAACGGCAGCAGGCGAACGCGGCGGTCACGATCGTGGCCTCGGATCGGGGAGACGCGCCGTGTTTTTGGGCCCGCGGGGGGCGGGGGGGGGGGACTTCCACAGACCGGCGTTTGTTTCAGCGGCTTGTGTCGCTAAAACATCGTGACGATAGCACACCGACCTTTGAGGGTGACGGACGTGGCTCGGCAAAAGCGGGCTGTGGTCCATTGGAGGGACGGGGACTCGCCATTGGCTGTGTCAATTGGAACCATTTTTCAACCAATGAGCTTGAATTATTGCACAGCTATCCAATGTCTTGGTACAGAGTGCTGGTCCCGTCAACTGTATATTTTGAAACCCGAATTTAAGGACTGTAAACACAGGCAGATGGTGAGTCAACATGTCAGTGAGCCTTTTTCAATGATAGGAAGGGATTTACAATGGCCTTGTAACAACGTTTTAGCACAAAAATCCTACCTATTGTGCCAAAGTGCTCCATCATAAAGCCCATGGTTTATAATAATTATATAAAGCCATGGGCTTTATAATAGAGCACTTTGGCATTCAATTCAGGTTTCCAAATATACAGTTGACGGGACCAGCACTCTGTACCAAAACTTTGGATAGCTGTGCAATAATTCAAGCTCATTGGTTGAAAAACGGTTCCAATTGACACAGCCAATGGCGAGTCCCCGTCCCTCCAATGGACCACAGCCCGCTTTGTGCTGAACCACGTCCGTCACCCTCAAAGGTCTGTAAATCTAGGCAGCACTAATCAGTAAATCAATCAATCAGTCAATCATCCTTTATTTATGTAGCACATTTCATACACCTTAGAGCAACACAGCTCATTCAGAGAACTTACTGCCTTTTCCAGAGTTGACCAGCCCCTTGTTCATTAGAGCCTCAGGGTATACATATCCCCCATCAGCACGGAAATGTGCACGTGACCCATCGCCGTGACAACAGCTCTGACGTCACTACCAGCCCTGCTCGTTCCCCGCCGTCCGTTGCCATGGTGACGTCCTCGCGCGCACACAGTCCAGTTCAATACATACAATCATCATTCGAATAGTTCTTGTTTCGGATTCTAATACTTTTCCTTTTCGGTGCTTTTTCTGTACTTTTTTAGCCTGCAAGGAGGAGCAGGTGGGTGGGTTTTACACGTTTGGGATCATTTCATTTGTTCAAATACACCAGGCAAGCTTAGCCAAATGCAGAAATGTATTTGAAGCCAAAACAGGGGGTTATATCACAAAGCAGAATTACTGAGTTAGCTGGATAAGTTCAGAGTAAAAACTGGAACATGGACTGAGTTAAAAATGGCTGTTCCAGGTTTTAAATGGTTGAATGGTTGGCATTTTTTAGCACCTTTATCTAAAGCGCTGTACAATTGATGCTTCTCATTCACCCATTCACACACCAACGGTGATTGGCTGCCATGCAAGGCACCAGCCAGCTTGTCAGAAGCAATTGGGGGTTATGTGTCTTGCTCTTGTGTGACACTTCGACACACCCAGGGCGGGATCGAACCGGCAATGATATCCATGATCCTGCTTTGTGATACACGCCCCCCCAGGTCTGCAGGGTGGGGCAGCTCCCCCCCTTCAGTCAGCTGGCGCCATGGCAACCTCACATACACGTAGGCTACCTGCGTACAGGTAACGCCTCCCTAACATTATGCTTTCAGTCGACAAGACCAGGTCACTGAGGTTATGTACAGAGACCCAGCCATTGTGGCTCCAGACCTGGCTCTATTTTCACACTAGACGTGGTATTTCTGAGTGTAAGGTTTCCCCAGCTCAGGAAACGGTGTGTAAGCAGAAAAAAAACAACACTGATGTATCCATTTATAAATGGGGGGGGGGGGGAGAGGGTCAATGCACCCTAACTAACTCATTTCAACACAATTTGCATTTGTGGGTTGGGAAAACAATTTTGTTTTTCACTCTCCATTACTCTGATGGTGTCTCTGCGCCCGTTAGACACTTACGGGGGCGGCTTCATCAAAACACTCAGCCCGTTCCCCGCTAGCTTTCAGCAAAAACAAGAATTTAAGGTCGTGAAATGTTGTTGGACGAGCTCTACCTGAAAACACACTGTGATATTTTGTGTGAAACTGTGTGTGCGAGAGCAGAGCCCCCTTAAATGGATGAGTTCACCTCAGGTCTGTCCTCCATTGGCCCAGACAGGTTTTGTGTGCAGTGAAGGAAATTTTAAATGCATACAAAAATGACTGATCACCTACCAGCTTTACAGTGGCTAGTATTGGGACATTTCTGGTTTACGGGGCGGTCCGTAGCGTAGTGGTTAAGGTAAATGACTGGGACACACAAGGTCGGTGGTTCTAATCCCGGTGTAGCCATGATAAGCAATAAAGTACACTTAAACTACAACTCCGGATCAGGCATCATCAACTCTGGTTCTCAAATCCAAATCCAGTCCAGTGCTACTAATTGGCCAGACTGTCTTCACACCTGACTCCCAGACAAACGGAGGATGAAAAACCAGCGGCTCTCGGCCCTCGAGGACCGTGAGTTGCTGATGCCTGTTCTAAAGCGTCAGGTAACTCTCTAGAATCTAAGTGCAGGTGTATATTTCAAGCATATACCATATGTTCATATTTTCTGCTTGGCTACTTAAATAAATACTTAAAGTGGAACTCAGTAGACAATTATCATGTTGCTAAGCATTCTGCTCTTTTAACAAACTGATACGATTCATTTTCTGTACGGATGATCACGGCGTTCAGTCCATGAGCTGGTGTTACACTAGCATTTTGCAGGCCTGACAGGCTGGCTTTACAGTACAAAAAGTTGAACTGTATTTTTTTCAGGGCTGACCAATCCCATGTTCTGTGGAGTGTCAGGTGCCTGTCGGTTTGTTTTAAGACCCCAGGCGCACATTTGAGGTGACTTAACCGTGTACCCAACTAATCTGGCTGATGCAGTACCACGTAACAATGAAACCCCGCAGACCTGTGCATTGAGACCCCATGGTTCAGAGCTGGCCAAAGGGCTCTGGTAACAATAAGAATGCTGTTCTGGCCCCAAAATGCTGCATCATAAGCAGTGAACTCACACTGAGCAAAGCTGAATCGTGTGGGCCACAGGGATGGTTTTGGCCATAGAGGACCGCATGCACTGTTTATGCCAGTGGCCAGCTCTGTCCCGGTTCTTGCAGAATCATTCCTAAAATAATTTGAGGAAAAACTGCATCATAACCATGCCCCCCCGGGCCTCCCTTCTGACCAGAGAACGCGCCTGACTGATTTCTTGTGACTTCTGTGTGTTCCATGCTGTCGGGTTTTTCGGTTCTTCTCCGCCGCTGACAGCGGTCCCTCTCCTCCGCCCCCTCCGCGGGGTACAAGACTCCGTTCTGTAATTTGCCATCCGGTAAATTACACAGCCAGGCCGGATAAACGAGCGCGTCTTCCCTCCCGCCCGACAGCCAGCCCCCTCCCCCCGACGGAGCGCGGTCTAGAGCGGAGCTCGCCGGTTCTCCTGGAGCAGCCTCACACAGAATACGTGAAATATAAACGATCAGAAAAGACAAGGACAGAAAAGAGAAGAGAGAGGGGGGAAGCACACGCAGATGGTGCTGTCGCATACCGAGTCTTAGGGCTCTCAGCGCAATGTCTTCTACTTCCGGTGCCACCCGTCGGAAGACTGGTAAATGGTGAATGGTTGGCATTTATATAGCGCCTTTATCCAAAGCGCTGTACAATTGATGCTTCTCATTCACCCATTCATACACACACTCACACACTCACACACCAACGACGGTTGGCTGCCACGTAAGGCACCAACCAGCTCATGAGGAGCATTTGGGGGTGAGGTGTCTTGCTCAGGGACACTGCCCGGGCGGGGGATCGAACCGGCAAACCCTCCGACTGCCAGACGACCGCTCTTACTGCCTGAGCCATGTGGCGCCCCAGAGGAAGAGGCGAGGGAGAGTGGCGAATGGAATCGAGAACGCGAATTCGGCGAGTGGAACGTCCTCGCTCCTTCAAGCGTCAGTCGGAAGCCTCGTCAGTCACAGACGCGCCAGATGGGGATCCACGCGTTGATCGCTTATGCGTATGTGAGGCTTTCCGAAAAAATACTTCCACAAAGGCTCAAAGGCTCAAAGGAAAGGTTGGGAGTTCCTGACTTCTGCTTCTAGCTCCTGGAAGGAACATTTAACGGGTTTGGAGTGTCCTTAAAGGCGGCGGACCGCGATCGACTTCCGGGTCGGGAGCACGGAAAGGAAAAGTAGAATAGGAAAGGAGTAGAATAAGCGATGACTGCAAGATATATCTGAGTCAATTTCAACCAGTCACCCCCGGCAACATAACCCCACAACATTAGTCTAATCAACTGTATGTCGCTCTGGATAAGAGCGTCTGCCAAACGCCATTAATCTAATGTGATGTAATGATCCCCCCTCCCTCCTTCCTCTCCCAGGCACCGTGTCGGGGAGCGGTGCGAAAACCAGTTACCACCAGCGGTACCGATAAAACTCCCAACCTCCTCCGATCTCTGAGCTGCCCCTGCTGGCCCCCACCACCCCAGGCCAGCTCACCCAGAGCTCAGGCCCCCTGAGAGGGCCCCGCTGCCCCCACCACCCCAGGCCAGCTCACCCAGAGCTCAGGCCCCCTGAGAGGGCCCCGCTGCCCCCACCACCCCAGGCCAGCTCACCCAGAGCTCAGGCCCCCTGAGAGGGCCCCGCTGCCCCCACCACCCCAGGCCAGCTCACCCAGAGCTCAGGCCCCCTGAGAGGGCCCCGCTGCCCCCACCACCCCAGGCCAGCTCACCCAGAGCTCAGGCCCCCGGGAGAGGGCCCCGCTGCCCCCACCACCCCAGGCCAGCTCACCCAGAGCTCAGGCCCCCTGAGAGGGCCCCGCTGCCCCCACCACCCCAGGCCAGCTCACCCAGAGCTCAGGCCCCCTGAGAGGGCCCCGCTGCCCCCACCACCCCAGGCCAGCTCACCCAGAGCTCAGGCCCCCTGAGAGGGCCCCGCTGCCCCCACCACCCCAGGCCAGCTCACCCAGAGCTCAGGCCCCCGGGAGAGGGCCCCGCTGCCCCCACCACCCCAGGCCAGCTCACCCAGAGCTCAGGCCCCCTGAGAGGGCCCCGCTGCCCCCACCACCCCAGGCCAGCTCACCCAGAGCTCAGGCCCCCTGAGAGGGCCCCGCTGCCCAGTGACTCCCGTCCGTTTGGGAAGGACCGTACCGGTCATTAGCGGGAATGCGCACAAGCCCGGCGTAATTAGCACAAGTGTGGAAGCGGATGTGGACAACCCTGGAGGGGGGGGCGGGGGGTGAGGTAGCTTCTGCTTCCTGTTCCCCAAGTATTACATCACGCTTCCTGCTTAAGGAGGCTCTGGAAGCATTCCTCTCCGTGGTTAAGAACGAGTTGGGGTGGGAGGGGATTAATATTGGACCACCTTTACTGGCACAAGATACAGTATATTTTGTGCGTACCAGTTTCTTAGGTGTATGTGTGTGTGTGTGTGTGTGTGTGTGTGAGTGTGTGTGTGTCTGTTTGTGTGTGTGTGTGAGTGTGTCTGTGAGTGTGTGTGAGTGTGAGTGTGTGTGTGTGTGTGTGTGTGTGTGTGTGAAGGGGGGTTTTGTGTGTGTGAGTGTGTGTGTGAGTGTATGTGTGTGAGTATGTATGTGTGTGTGTGTGTGTATCTGAGTGTGTGTGTGAGTGTGTGTGAGTGTCTGTGTGAGTGTGTGTATGTGTGAAGGGGGGTTTTGTGTGTGTGAGTGTGTGTGAGTGTATGTGTGTGTGAGTGTGTGTGTGTGTGTGTGTGTGCAAGATGGCGGCTGGATCCTTGCTGCAAGTGCAAGCAGGAGTGACATTGCTCTGAACATCCACACTCCACACTCCACACTCCACACTCCACACTCCACACTCTCACACCCGTCATCGTTCATGTAGTGAGTTGCAAAATAATGTTCTGGAAACTTGTTATAAATATGTGTGTGTGTGTGTTGGATGGGGGAGTTTTTTGTTCTCACAGGAGTATTTAACCTCTGACCTGTAGTGTGGAGGTAAGGTGGGCCTAGTTGGCAACATTGGGTCAGGCGGTAAGAGTGGTCATCTGTGCATCCTATTGGAAGCTATCATTAAACTGTATGCTGTTGTACACTCCACTCAATGTGAGTGAAAACTTTTGACTAATGCAGGCGCATGGTCTTTTTAAGAGCTGACGGATGTTATGACATTCATGACTTTCTTACTTAATGTATTTATTGATCTGTTTGTCTGTTTGTTGGACAGGGATTACTGATTCCACATCAATGTAAATGTGCCAGAGTCCCTGGGCAGATTGACGAATGAAAATACCGAATGTCGTCAATACAATACTTCCAGCAAATACTCCGACAGAATTTACAGCATACATAAAAACAATAAAATAAACGTTTATACTAAGGCAGTGGCAGAGATATGCCAGTATGTTCACCCACGATTGCAAGATTAATTTATTTTAAGTTAGGTTTTTAAGTCTGTGTTTAAAGTTTTGTAATTTGTACTATGTCTTTTTCACGAGTGAGCCGTTAATGTGGAGAGGCTTCGAGCACGACTGTTGAGTGACACATGACAGTGGCCTGTCCATTAATGTCTTATGTCACAAATGAGTGACAACGGGGCCTATTTCCAAACAGCCATACAGCGCACATGGCCAAAATCGAATGCGCGTCTTCAAAAAACCAATTTCCGGCCAAAATCGAACTGCTCGCGATGAGTCAACATAAACTATTCCTCATGCGGTATGTCAGTCTGCAGCACTGTACTGCATGCGCTTTCCAGAGCACTTCCTGTATTTACCATCTGATGGCCCCGGCAGTTTTACGTGATTTGTGAATTGGTTTGTTGAATTGTTTGGGACATTTTCCGCAATACTCTTTGCCGGCTGCAACGATTGCATAACAGCAATTCTAAAAATCTATATTTTATAACGGGGAGTCCAACAGCAAGGCCCCAAGGCTACTGAACTTTAAAAATGAAAAATATGTGATTTCAAATAAGTTTTCATAAATGCAGAAATAGACAACAAAAACGAAATGCAAATCTCACATATACTACTGTAGGTCTATCTTACACAAGAATTACATGTGTATCTTTCTTTGTCTGTGTGCCATTTATAATGCGGTTGAAATGCGGGTTGGGTCTGTTTAGCGTTTTCCCAGCGAGTAACCGCTTGTTTACTCCGGTAACGGGAAGATTGTTTTTTGGCTTCACACCATTGTTTTCTGTTTTCGCCCGCCTCAGCTGACACGTTCGCTCGGAGTTCCTGCCAGGGTTGTTTCTCAGCATTGAAACCCTCCTCCGCCCAAGCAAACAGGCATATAAACGACACAAAGGCCGGTCCGTACAGGTCGACCCGGCCGATTGTTTTTCCTCAGAAGCGTACGTCGTCGGCGTCGTGAACGGCCGCATTTAATTATTCATGCGGAGGCACATCCTTTACAACGGCGTAACTGTCACGTTTAAAAAGCCTCCCTTTCCTTTTATCCACACTGTCTGTGAATGAGTAGTCGAAGCCCTTTCATTTAAAAAAACAAAAAAAACAAAAAAACGGATATAATTATGTCAGCGTTCTCTGATCTGTGTTTACTCGACAGTTAACGTGGCAGTTTTTTTTGAGAAACGCCGCCCTCAGATGTTGTTTCGACAGCTGTGTTTCTCCTGCTCTGGTTGAGAGAGAGAAGGTGAGATTCAGCTAATTAACAGCGCAGGTGAATTAACCACAGCAGACAGTCATATGACTAGAGGTGTTGGGTTGACAGTGAAATGATAAGCTATATTAGGCTCGATGTTTAAAGGGACAGTCCTCCCCCCAAAATAAAATGGCCTCACGCTACCTTTTCATTTAGCTGAATTGCTATATATCCATCCAAATGGTTTCAATGAGATTTCACTAGAAATCCCCTGCAGCTAACCCCGATAGCAACATCTCTTTCCAAATATAATGGCGTGATTACTCACACACCTCTGCATAAGCTTGATTTATGTTTTTTATTAATTGCTGTATGGTACCAAATTAACATTAAACACAATGGATGTGTAACTGGAAGTCCTTTTGCGTATACATTAGCAATGCTAATGCTAAGTGCTGAATGTTTCCATGGTTACAGTGGACCTGAAACAGAGCATCACATGGATCACCAGGTGCTTATACTGTAGAATGGGGCGCATCTTTAAGAAAGAAAAGAAGAAAAAAAAGGTCACTTAAATGCACTTTCAGAAGACACACGGGCAATTTGCCAGTGAAAGGAACCCTGATGAGAAAAAAAAAACAGCTCAAGATCAGTTGGACCAGTTCAGATCAGCTTGAAACGGTTTGACCTGCTCAAGCTATGCCTTGAAACAGGCTGGTAGCTGGTTGACCAAAGCCTGCAGTTTATGGTGGAATAATTTTCTCCACACTGGCTGCACTCCAACTGAAACCAATGAAATCACTGTGCCCTTGAGGGCTTATTCTTCTGAAGTGCAATCTGATCTGAGTAAAGGCAACTTGTGATCCTGTTCAACGAGACCAAACTGAAGGTTTTGCGGACACCACACTGTCGAAGAAGCAGCTTGTCTTCTCGCCAGCCCTGATTTCAGTTAGAACATGGCCCGTAAGGCACAGTCATCCAGAAGGAGTTTCACAACACTTATCTACAGTTTGGTTTAAAAAAAAAAATAAAAAAAAAACGAAGCAAGATAATGGCAGATACACAGATCTTCCTGGAGTGACGTACTTTAAAAGACACCTGGAGTTTGTTCTGAAAGATGGGGGAGGGGGTGTTTTGCTTGGATGTGCTAAGCATTTCTACATCAACCTTGCGAGACCTGTTGTCTTTGTGTATGCAATGTACTGTAACCATTTCCTGGGGGGGGGGCTAATTTCCCAAACCCATATATGGGTTTTCTGGAAGAGACAGTTAAAAAAAAAAAAGTTATCTTATTCCAGGAAGAATCAGCGAGTCTGACACGTTTAGTCAAAACCGTGAATGGCACTGGCAGTGTGTGAAAAGAGGTGTTTTGAGAAACTGAGGCTGACTTTCTCAAGGGAGAGAATCTTCTGCAGCCCCTCCTCAACATGCAGGCTGGAAAAAATGTGATCTGAGTGACATTGACCGTGGAATAATTGTTGGTGGCAGACAAGGTGGTTCGAGTATCGAAGAAATACTGGTCTCCTGGGATTTTCATGCGCACTTGTCTCTCGAGTTTGCAAAGAATGGCGCAAAGAAATAAAAAATAAAAAATCCAGTGAGCAGCAGTTCTGCAGACAGAAACAGCTCGTTAATGAGAGAAGTCTGGTCAAAGCTGACAGGAAGGTGACCATAATGCAAATAACCACACATTACAACAGTGGTAGAAGAGCATCTCTGAACACACCACACATCATATTACATTACATTAATGGCATTTGGCAGACGCTCTTATCCAGAGCGACGTACAGTTGATTAGACTAAGCAGGAGAGACAATCCTCCCCTGGAGCAATGCAGGGTTAAGGGCCCAACGGCTGTGCGGATCTTATTGTGGCTACACCGGGGATCGAACCACCGACCTTGCGTGTCCCAGTCACGTACCTTAACCACTACACTACAGGCCGCCCTGCATAACTCTTAAGTGGATGGGCTACAGCAGTAGAAGTCTAATAAATACCCAATGAAGTGCTCACTGAGTGTATATGCAGCCCATTAGTTACTCTGGCCTCATTGCATCCGCCGCCATTTTGTTTCCGCCCTCCAGCGGTGCTATAAAAGTCAGGCCCCTGACTGAGCTCCTCTGAGGCACAGGCTCAGAGTTCCTGACCGCTAGCCACTCGGCGTGATGTGAACGCGCAAAGCCACGACTTTGCCCGCAAATCCGAAGATCCCCTCACACTTTTCTCAGCCAGTGTGCACTGCAAACCCTCACACTTAGCGGAGGTTCCTGTGTGTGGAGGGAGTTGGGAGGAGGCCAGGTAAGGGCAGGGGGCTGGCGGTATTCTCTGCCAAGTAATGTAAGGAGCTGTGGCTTCAAAGTGGCACAAGGCGGTCGAGTAAGAACCTTGAACCTCGGGAATGTGGAGGAGCCACGGCTGCTAAAATCTAAAATGGCGGCGATTGTTCCAAAGAAAAGAAAAGAAAACTAATGTTGTCATGTCACCACACCTCTGCGGCAGGAAGGGGGAGGGCATGGCTGGGGAGCTGTGATGTTAGGAAAAGGCGGCTCGGCTTGGTTTCCTGTTCCCACGTGTTTCGAAAGGGCATTCAGAATTGCTCTCAGGCTCAGTCTACAGCTGTAGATATAGGCTCATCTAAAGGCCCGGGGTTAGTCTTTAAGAGCCAAGTCCGGACCGGACCGGACCTGGGTCCGGTACGTAAGGCCTGGTCAGGGCGTCTCCTTGGCCCCGGCGTTCGGTAGGGTGAAACACTTTTAAGACCATCTGCCTGCTCTCCTTGTCTGTCCACGGTTGATAAAGCTGACTGCGCCCAGACACGGGCTAGTACAGGACACAAAACTAAACTTTTTCTTTTCTTTTTTTTTTTTTTTTATGAAGAAAATAACGCTTTCGCAACCGCTATCCTGTTCTCCGCGTGATTGGCCGAGCCCGCAGGCGTCCGGGGTGGGGTTACGGTGTGAGAGTGTCGCGCTGTAATAACACCGTGAACGGGAGATTACAAAAAAAAAAGGGGGGGTGGGGGGGGGGGGTGGCACAACCACTCCTCATCAGAATTATGCATTGTCGAGTTTCGCACCGAACCTCCCTCGCTCGCAGATGCTCCCGGAATGAACAGCGATTAGGCAAATGCCCGCAATACTTAGCAATAAGCAATACCAACGCATTTTAGCCTAATGAGTCACTTGTTTGCCATTTTCTCAGAGAGAAGGTGTTCCCCCCGGCAACTTTACAGTACTGGTTTCTGTAATCCTCATCACACACAGAACATTCCTCCAGAAGCTGAAGCTTCTTTGACTTTTTTTGCTAAAAGAGACATCGCCATTGCCAATATATTTCCAATGAGCTAAGACAGTTTCGCTCATTTCAAGGTTTGCTAATGGAATAAGAAAATTTTTCAAGCAAACAATAACTTAAAACAAGCTGAAATGTTCTACTTGAAGGAAAGGAGATCCCAACTCATATGACAAGACTGAAACACTTGTTGAGACGGTAATTTTTTTGCAGGACGTACGTAATGTTTTACGGTGGGTCCGAACAAGTCACACCAGCATTGTGTTTATGACGTATAAGCTAATTAAGCCAGGGTAACTGCTGGAAACAAAAACCTGCGTTTGCTCATGGCTCCTCTCAGAACCTCTCTTGAAAGTGCTATATTTCACTCTCAGTGTCCATTTAGATTTTTATGTCATTTTAAGAAAACTAAGAAATGTGTCTTTCGTATGAACACGAATGGCTTGAATTCCAGGGCATTTACATTAAGATGGGCATACAGTAGTACTGCTTAACATAGTCGCATACCGAAAACTATTGATCATACATTTACACTACACGTTTTACCTCTAGGTATCCTTAACAAAATGTTGTTGTTGCCATTGCAGTCAGCGTCTGATGGTGCGGTTTCGTGCTATGAATTCTTGCTATTTCTTCCTGGCACAAACTTAGTACCAGTTCCTCAGAAAGGCCCGTTCTAACCTCAGAAAGAGAAAAAAAAAAACCCTGAGTTTCTATCCTCCTTTGCAGTGTTGTAGAACGGACAAGCTCCTTCAAGATTGGAAAGATTAGTCAGTTTGACAAATTCTTTGCAGGTGCTTCCCCCCCCCAGGGCTAGCCTTGAACCCTAGTGCCATTCTGCTGACAGTTTGCCAGTGCAGCAAGTCCCACTGCAGTCTTGCAGTTTCAGTGAAGGAACAGCGCCCCCTATTGAGCCCTCACTGGCCTGCATCAGACACTTCTGCAAAAGAACAAGGACACCCCAGCGTTCTTTTTAGGGATTGACAAAAAAATAAAAAATAAAAAAGCACACTCTGCTTTTTCATATTTAATGTTTTAAACCTCTGTGTACTTAATGTATTCAACGTTTACTGGATCTGCTGCCGTGGGTATATTACAGAAGATGTTGGGTCCACAACGCTGCACTAGCAGGAAAAACATTCTGTGGCTTCTTTGGAAAGTGGAGAGATTCATGTGGTCAGTAAACACGCTGAATGTTTAAAAAATGTTTTTTAAAAAAGATTACGTCGTCAGTACAACGCTGACATTCCTTGACATTGACATAACTCTAAAGTATGCCCGCTATTTTTCTCCTGAACTTGGTGATCATTCTCGGCCTGTTTCAGATGCCATGCATGTGTAAGGCGGCTGATCCAGTCTGGGAAGCCTTTGCTTCAGGCTTTACTGACTCCACCTGCGCTCCGCTGGTGTGATCATACTCCCCACACTGGAGTGTAAACACTTCAGTCTTTCTCTTCATAACTCTGCAAATGATGAATGGTTCTGTGAGGGGGCTATGTCAAGGAAAGAACGGGACCATGAATGTGAGAAATGGCTAATCTTAGGCATTAAATGTTCATGGCAGGGGAATTTTAGGTGTTTTTCCCCTGCTGAAAAGGTTTTCCTTCCACAAATGCCATTTTATGTGTCTTGGAAAATGTATTGTCAAAAAAAAGTTCACATATATGTAGAGCAGGCTTTGTGAGGGAGTGGGAATGCGCTCTGTTAAGATTCTGTAAGTACAGAAATGGGCTACTCTTGTTTCACTGTTTTGGTGCTCATCCTGTTCAACCATCTTGTTCTGAGTACGCAGAGATTACATTATATTACATTATTGGCAGTTGGCAGACGCTCTTATCCAGAGCGACGTACAGTTGATTAGACTAAGCAGGAGACAATCCTCCCCTGGAGCAATGCAGGGTTAAGGGCCTTGCTCAAGGGCCCAACGGCTGTGCGGATCTTATTGTGGCTACACTGGGATTCAAACCCCCAACCTTACCTGTCCCAGTCATGTACCTTAACCACTACGTTATAGGCTGCCCCTGTTCAGCTGCTGCTGTGACAGGGCCTTTTTGCTCCCTCTTTTTGTGAAAACTTTGTCGTAAAATTTCTTTAAAAAAAAAAAGAGAACGATTTCGGACCATTGCTCTGGCCGTTCCACAGTCGGACGTCACGGAATCTCTTCTTTTTTTTCTCACGGCGATTCCCTGGCTGTGCGCCTCTTGGCCGCGAAGCGTTCCAGCGTGAGCGCAGAGCAGAGAGGATGCTGGGGTTGGGGCAGGAGGAGAGGCTGGCGTTTTAATTAACGGCTCTGGCCAGGCCGTACACGGGGACGTGACGGTCGCTGTGTTGCCAGGCGTGATCACCGCCATTCTGAGCTTCCTGTAGAGATCCGCGACCCCCAACCCACCCCCGGGGGGGAGGGGGGGGGGGGTCCAGCTGTGGCAAAGGAGAGGATATGGACAGTATCCTTCCCTCAAAAACCCCAACAAGCACCAGGAAACAGGAAATGGGCAGTGACACAGGAAGTGGCGGCCATCTGCTCCGCCACTCTCGGCTCGAGGAATCCCGAGAGGAAGTCCATCTCAAACGCTACACAGCCCTCTGCCTGAACAGGGCTGCCTCCTGGTTCAGGCCTTGTGGTGTGGTATCTGTTGAGGTTCTGTTCTAGTGCATGGATGGACCCCATGGTCTGGTACCTGTTAAGGCTCTGTTCTAGTGCATGGATGGGCCCCATGGTCTGGTATCTGTTAAGGCTCTGTTCTAGTGCCTAAATGGGCCCCATGGTCTGGTACCTGTTAAGGCTCTGTTCTAGTGCATGGATGGGCCCCATGGTCTGGTACCTGTTAAGGCTCAGTTCTAGTGCAGGGATGAGCCCCATGGTCTGGTATCTGTTAAGGCTCTGTTCTAGTGCATGGATGGGCCCCATGGTCTGGTATCTGTTAAGGCTCTGTTCTAGTGCATGGATGGGCCCCATGGTCTGGTATCTGTTAAGGCTCTGTTCTAGTGCATGGATGGGCCCCATGGTCTGGTACCTGTTAAGGCTCAGTTCTAGTGCATGGATGGGCCCCATGGTCTGGTACCTGTTAAGGCTCTGTTCTAGTGCATGGATGGGCCCCATGGTCTGGTATCTGTTAAGGCTCTGTTCTAGTGCCTGGATGGGCCCCATGGTCTGGTATCTGTTAAGGCTCTGTTCTAGTGCCTGGATGGGCCCCATGGTCTGGTATCTGTTAAGGCTCTGTTCTAGTGCATGGATGGGCCCCATGGTCTGGTACCTGTTAAGGCTCTGTTCTAGTGCATGGATGGGCCCCATGGTCTGGTACCTGTTAAGGCTCTGTTCTAGTGCATGGATGGGCCCCATGGTCTGGTACCTGTTAAGGCTCTGTTCTAGTGCATGGATGGGCCCCATGGTCTGGTACCTGTTAAGGCTCAGTTCTAGTGCAGGGATGAGCCCCATGGTCTGGTATCTGTTAAGGCTCTGTTCTAGTGCCTGGATGGGCCCCATGGTCTGGTATCTGTTAAGGCTCTGTTCTAGTGCATGGATGGGCCCCATGGTCTGGTACCTGTTAAGGCTCAGTTCTAGTGCATGGATGGGCCCCATGGTCTGGTACCTGTTAAGGCTCTGTTCTAGTGCATGGATGGGCCCCATGGTCTGGTATCTGTTAAGGCTCTGTTCTAGTGCCTGGATGGGCCCCATGGTCTGGTATCTGTTAAGGCTCTGTTCTAGTGCCTGGATGGGCCCCATGGTCTGGTATCTGTTAAGGCTCTGTTCTAGTGCATGGATGGGCCCCATGGTCTGGTACCTGTTAAGGCTCTGTTCTAGTGCATGGATGGGCCCCATGGTCTGGTACCTGTTAAGGCTCTGTTCTAGTGCATGGATGGGCCCCATGGTCTGGTACCTGTTAAGGCTCTGTTCTAGTGCATGGATGGGCCCCATGGTCTGGTACCTGTTAAGGCTCTGTTCTAGTGCATGGATGGGCCCCATGGTCTGGTACCTGTTAAGGCTCAGTTCTAGTGCAGGGATGAGCCCCATGGTCTGGTATCTGTTAAGGCTCTGTTCTAGTGCCTGGATGGGCCCCATGGTCTGGTATCTGTTAAGGCTCTGTTCTAGTGCATGGATGGGCCCCATGGTCTGGTATCTGTTAAGGCTCTGTTCTAGTGCATGGATGGGCCCCATGGTCTGGTACCTGTTAAGGCTCAGTTCTAGTGCATGGATGGGCCCCATGGTCTGGTACCTGTTAAGGCTCTGTTCTAGTGCATGGATGGGCCCCATGGTCTGGTATCTGTTAAGGCTCTGTTCTAGTGCCTGGATGGGCCCCATGGTCTGGTATCTGTTAAGGCTCTGTTCTAGTGCATGGATGGGCCCCATGGTCTGGTATCTGTTAAGGCTCTGTTCTAGTGCATGGATGGGCCCCATGGTCTGGTACCTGTTAAGGCTCTGTTCTAGTGCATGGATGGGCCCCATGGTCTGGTACCTGTTAAGGCTCTGTTCTAGTGCATGGATGGGCCCCATGGTCTGGTACCTGTTAAGGCTCTGTTCTAGTGCATGGATGGGCCCCATGGTCTGGTACCTGTTAAGGCTCAGTTCTAGTGCAGGGATGAGCCCCATGGTCTGGTATCTGTTAAGGCTCTGTTCTAGTGCCTGGATGGGCCCCATGGTCTGGTACCTGTTAAGGCTCTGTTCTAGTGCATGGATGGGCCCCATGGTCTGGTACCTGTTAAGGCTCAGTTCTAGTGCAGGGATGAGCCCCATGGTCTGGTATCTGTTAAGGCTCTGTTCTAGTGCCTGGATGGGCCCCATGGTCTGGTATCTGTTAAGGCTCTGTTCTAGTGCATGGATGGGCCCCATGGTCTGGTACCTGTTAAGGCTCAGTTCTAGTGCATGGATGGGCCCCATGGTCTGGTACCTGTTAAGGCTCTGTTCTAGTGCATGGATGGGCCCCATGGTCTGGTATCTGTTAAGGCTCTGTTCTAGTGCCTGGATGGGCCCCATGGTCTGGTATCTGTTAAGGCTCTGTTCTAGTGCCTGGATGGGCCCCATGGTCTGGTATCTGTTAAGGCTCTGTTCTAGTGCATGGATGGGCCCCATGGTCTGGTACCTGTTAAGGCTCTGTTCTAGTGCATGGATGGGCCCCATGGTCTGGTACCTGTTAAGGCTCTGTTCTAGTGCATGGATGGGCCCCATGGTCTGGTACCTGTTAAGGCTCTGTTCTAGTGCATGGATGGGCCCCATGGTCTGGTACCTGTTAAGGCTCTGTTCTAGTGCATGGATGGGCCCCATGGTCTGGTACCTGTTAAGGCTCAGTTCTAGTGCAGGGATGAGCCCCATGGTCTGGTATCTGTTAAGGCTCTGTTCTAGTGCCTGGATGGGCCCCATGGTCTGGTATCTGTTAAGGCTCTGCTGTACTGGCAAATTATGCGTTACGGGCAAATGCCGGGACCTGAAGATGCTGAAATGCAGAATGCATAAGCTATGTGCATTCAGTATATGAACATTTTCCATCATGTGTAATTCTAAAAGGCATCAAGGCCAATGTGAGGACATCCACTCCTTGGCGCATAATAGTGATTTATATGATACAGTAATATTACATAAAGCACAGCACACATACTAAATACTTGAATTGTTTAAATGTATTTGTGTTGTTTAACTTTTGTTTAAATATTTTGTATTCTAGCTGCAATTGTGCTAGTTTGAAAGTTGATTGTACTTTTAAAGGGTTCTGATTTTCTGCATGTTTACACTAGGACTCGGAACTATACTGTCCTCTCAGGTCCTCTTTGCACACTTTGTTCTTCTGTTTAATTTGCACTTTGTTGTACGTCGCTCTGGATAAGAGCGTCTGCTAAATGCCATGTAATGTAATGTAGTGTAATGTTGACCAGCATACTTGCAAAATCTTAACAATTTCAACTTCTCAGTTGGGGGGTGGTGTCCTTTCATCCTGTGACACCAAACCTGGTTCAAATATGTAATATACTGTGGTGCACGAGAAGGCCAAGACTGAGATTCCACTTCCAGAGAGTTCCAATACACCAGGCAATCTCAGAAAAGCATGGAAAAGTATTTCAATCTAAAACAATTGCCTATACTGTTGTAGTGTAATACAGCAATTGGACAACCGGGCTTGTAAGTGTAGTGGTTAAGGTAAATAACTGGGACAGGCAAGGTTGGGGGGTTTGAATCCCAGTGTAGCTACAATAAGATCCGCACAGCCGTTGGGCCCTTGAGCAAGGCCCTTAACCCTGCATTGCTCCAGGGGAGGATTGTCTCCTGCTTAGTCTAATCAACTGTACGTCGCTCTGGATAAGAGCGTCTGCCAAATGCCAATAATGTAATGTAATGTAATGTAATGTAATGTAATGTAATGTACACTTGAGCCTAAGTGCAGTACAGTGTGAATGGCTTCAGTAAAATTCCAGCTGTATAAATTGACTCTATGCGAGACATTAATCCATCCGTGTAAATACCAGCTCCCAAATACTTAAGGTAAACAACTCCCTAGTGGGACAAAAACCCTCAAAAGTGCCGAACTGAATCGTTTCAGATTGCAGGAGTGACCCGGCGTGGCTTTTTGACTTTTTGGATGCGACGGCCCGTCACAGGAAGTGGCTCTGGTGTACTCGGGAAGCCCGAAGTGACAGGTTCAACGCTGGGGTTTCGGTCACCGACGTCATCAGAGCATCACCTTTGACCTTTGAACCTCGCCACGCCCCCTCTGAACTTCACCATGGCGAGTCGTCTGCATTTCAGCAGGCAGAGGTCTGAGGACTATGGCGTGAACTTCCACCTTTCCTGGGCTACTTTCTGCCCACCAGACCCGGGTCAAATACGCAAACGTTTTGGATTCAAATACTTTTCTACTCTCAAGAAAACCTGGCTTTCTCGTCCTCTCAGTTGGCTCAATTGCACCGGACAAAGTATCACCCAGGAAAGTAATTGAATCCAAAACAATTATGTAATTGACCCAGGTCTGCTGCAGACGACACAATTGAATCAAGCGATCAGTGGGAGGCTGAGCTCCGGCCCCACAGAGATATTGTGCACAAAGGAAGAATGAATCAAATCTCTAAACCCCCATACAGTACTTAAACTCTTCAGCTTAATAATAATCTTTGGCTGGGCAATTAATTACATATTATATCACTGGAATTTAGCAGATGTTCTGATCCAGAGCGACGTACAACAACGAACACAGGGACAAGTGTGATGACCCGACAGGAAATGAAAAATAAATGCACTACTATGCGTTGAATATGCTTGTTGCACTTGGAATAAAGTGTAGTAAAAGTGTAGTAGACATTTTTGCTTTGCCTTATGCTCTTATCCAGTATTACGAGCATGGCCCTTAACCCAAAAACTGCCCCAGACTTTACCCCTGTTCTCTCTAGCTCTCCCCGCTTTCAACCATTCTCTCGGGCATATTAATAATTTATGATGTGTTATTTTGCTTTTATCCAAAGGGACTCACAGTTGATTAGACTAAGCAGGGGACAATCCCCCCTGGAGCTATGCGGCGTTAAGGGCCTTGCTCAAGGGCCCAACGGCTGTGCGGATCTTATTGTCGCTACACCGGGACTTGAGCCAGCACCCTTCCGGGTCCCAGGGGGGCCGATTTCTTCCCTGCCCATTCTTGAAAGAGAAACATGTTGGGTCATCCCTGGCTAAATAGAGGATTAAAAAAATAAAACTCAATCATAGTACTGCATTAAAAGGTCAACGGTTGCTGAAATGAAATTTCCAGGTTTTGGAATAACACACAGATCAGCGAAGAAGTCTCGGGCTGATCTGGAATCAGTTCTGTGAAACCCCGCAGCCTGCGGTTGGTTTACAGCCCGTGTTTATTCAACGTACAGTATATTACAGCTTTTATTTTCCAATTTCAGCTTTGTTGTTGTTTTGGAGCGCAATCTATGCCTAATCGCGAGCCGCACAGCGCGTTTAAAATGATCGGTGACATTTCCCGAACCCGATGCTTTTCCACTCGCGCGGTGTTTGGGCAGCAATCTGAAAACAGCATCTGGGCTGAGATTAAACAGGAAGTCAGAGATAAGCAAAGTCAATGTTTTCCCTGGAGAAACAGATACCGCCTATTCAAAACATATCGTATGCCAATTCCATTTAGTTTACAAAGCTGACTCATTCGCTTGGAAAAGGGCAATTTGGGTCAAAACCATGTGACATGCAACATTTTAAGAACTAAAGATATATAAAATATGTTTGGTGGTGTAAAAGAAAAGCATATTTACATTTAAATTTTCTCTTATTTGTTTGTAGCATCAGTATAAACTGCAGTGTATTCATTTTCCATGCTGAGTATTTTATGAACTTCTAGATTTTTCATGGGGACTGGTGGGAGTATAACTGGTGAATTTCTGAAACACAGTGAATCATATTTCCCGACACTTTTCCTGAGTAATCTCTTGCTGAACTTTCTGAGCCACTTGAGGTGCCTTGAGCTGGCTGCCTGCGCTGCGGGAGAACCTTCAGCACGGAGAGCTGAGTGTCATCCTAGCTCTCGCTTGTGATGTCATCACTGGCCACTCCAGGAGTGTTGTGCGTGGTGTCGAAGACCACAGAAGAAGAGGGAGAATCCCAAGTTTCTGTAGACCAATGAGCGGAGTGTTGGGGAAGTGGGCTTGTGCTGAGGCTTCTAATGACTGTTGACGGTGCCTGTTTGCAGAGACCCAGTCCCCGGTTCTTGCTTGTGACCGTTTTTTTTGTTTTTTAGTCACGAGGAACATCGCAACTCGCTTGGTCAGAACGTGCTTGTTCGCAAGCCGTTCGCTTTTCTAAACGCGGAATCAAGTGTAGATTTTGTGCGTCGGAGTACAGCAGCCCTGTCATAGTGGGTTGGAGCAGATATGTCCAGACACTGGCCAGACAACAGGTGCTTTGCTCTGCCAACGAGCAGGGGGCTCAGACCTATTTCGCTTTGAAGCTGCATTGTGAAAATGTACGATATCTGATGTTCCTCTGCTAAGGGGAGAGGAGCTTTATAAAGAAGAACAGAATCCCACGAGAATGTACATGAGTTTATTTTTTATTCTGTGTAGTCTCTATAGGAGGGTTATTGTGAGTCGTGTTTTTCCACTTAAAAAGGAACTGTACTTATTCCACTCCACAGAATCATTGTCACTTGCTATCGAAAAGGGCCAGATGGGCTTGTTTTATTTCCAACTGAATAAATATTTGTCCTCGTGAGAGGGTATGGGTGAATATTTTGTTCGGGGGGGGGGACTGGGCGGGCGGTCTAGTGAGATAGAATTTACTCAAAAGAGAGAGACAGCCAATCGAGAACATGGGAGAAATGATATGAACTGCCTTTTACCCCCCCCCCCCCCCGCCCCACAACCCCTTTTTCTCAACTCCTGCACCATCTCAAATATTTACAGGAGTGAGGCAGTTAAAACAACGCCCTGCGAGTGCCAAGCAGTCTGTGGCTTATGTCAAACACAAACTGGCTGACGGAAAAAATATTTGCCCGTAACCGAATTGCCTTTTGTTTTTTCCCCCCCGTTCCGAGTTTCCTCCACAAAAGCCGCTTTTGTGCGATGCGGCAGTTTTGCGCTCCCCCGTCTAGTCCCGTGGCTCGCGACACAAAGGGCCCGTCATCCGGAGCTCGGATGCGTCGGAAATGGAGCTTGGCTCGGCTGCAGAGGGCTGGGAAAGGAATGGGGGCCACGGCGTTCAGCCGCCGCCCCGTGTGCTGTAATCACACCGCACTGTAGTCTGCGGGGCATTCAGGATGAAAAGCCATCGCGCCGTTTTACCGTCTTTCGCCTTTCTTTTATTTTAGTTTATTGTGTTAGTTTATTACTTTTACGTGACACCCCGTGAGGGGAAAGGGGAAAGACTATTTATTATGCAGGGCGACCTGCAGCGGAGTGGCTGAGGTACATGACTGGGATACGCAAGGTCGGTGGTTCGATCCCCGGTGTAGCCACAATATGGCTTTATGGCTTTATGGCTTTTATAGCACCGCTGGAGGGCGGAAACAAAATGGCGGCGGATACAATGAGGCCAGAGTAACTAGTGGGCTGCATATACACTCAGTGAGCACTTCATTGGGTATTTATTAGACTTCTACTGCTGTAGCCCATCCACTTAAGAGTTATGCAGGGCGGCCTGTAGTGTAGTGGTTAAGGTACGTGACTGGGACACGCAAGGTCCGTGGTTCGATCCCCGGTGTAGACACAATAAGGTCCACACAGCCGTTGGGCCCTTGAGCAAGGCCCTTAACCCTACATTGCTCCAGGGGAGGATTGTCTGCTGCTTAGTCTAATCAACTGTACGTCGCTCTGGATAAGAGCGTCTGCCAAATGCCATTAATGTAATAGTCTTCTGCAAACGTCACGGAAGTGCCGCATCTCCCTCCCAGGGGAGTCACATAACCCCCGGGAGGACGTGGTCTCGGCGTAAGTTGACTTGGCCTTCGGCGGGATGCTGGTGGTGGAGGAGTGTGGCGTGTGGTCCGGTGGAGAGCGCTTGCTAATCAGCCCCAGGTGCTTCACGTCTGCTCGGCTACACAGACCGGGAGGACACTCTAGAGCGGCAGTTTTGTGGTGGAGTTTTTATTTTGTTTAGTTTATCCTTCAGTTCATCAGGAGCCGGGGCGGCTGAAAAGGGTCCAGCTCCGAGCTGAAAAGCTGTCGTTCCTTTTTGACTTACTTTTGCCTTTTTTATTTTAGCTTATTGTGTTAGTTTATTGTGAGGGGCAAAAAAAACAGGTAATATTTGAATCCAAAAGCCAGGCGAAGACTATTTATTATTTATTTGTATGTATGTATGGTGGGTCAGCCCCCACTGCCTTCATCCCCCTCTCCCTCTCTCCCTCCCTCTCTCTCTCCCTCCCTCCCTCTCTCTCTCTCTCTCTCTCTCTCTCTCCCTCGATGGCAACGAGGCAACAACTACCTTCACTTTGAGACACTGTCAATCATTTATTGAGTTATTTATATTTTTGCTCCTAAATCTGCACTTCTCTGGTTACTCTTATGCAGCCTTATCATAGTTTTAACTTTTGTTTCTGGAAAAGAAGGAGTGGTTTGAGTATCTCAGAAACTGCTGATCTCCTGGGATTTTGATGCACACTAGTCTCTAGAATTTACAAAGAATGGTGCAAAAAAAAAAAAGCAGCGGTTCTGCAGACAGAAACGCCTTTTTAATGAGAGACGTCACAGGAGAACGGCCAGACTGGACAAAGCTGACAGCAAGGTGACAGTAACGCAAACAGTGGTATGCAGAAGACCATCTCTGAACACACAACACGTGATAACTCTAAGTGGAGAGGCTACAGCAGTAGAGGTCTGATGAATACCTAATAAAGTGCTCACTGAGTGTATATTTGTCGATATGGGATGAAAGTGCTCAGGAGGACCCAGTAGATGCACATTTGTTTACTTGCAGTGGTAATGGAGGAGGAAATGGGACAGCACTACTGCTTAATTTGGGTCAAGGCCTTTGGATCCAAGCAGAGGCTAAAAACAGCCTCACATCAGATCAACCAGTAAACAAAACGTTACTTTCTATTTTCAAAGCAGATTAGCGTCTAATCAGCGTCTGTGCAGTGGCACTTTGGTTCTGGCATGCCATCCGACCGCATTAGCAAAGCCCAGCATTGTTCAGTGTGTTTCTATTCTTCTTCCAGAGTCTAATTAAGATATCAGGGCATCCATTTTGTTTATCCTTCAGCAGCCCAATGATAGTGTCTGGCACTCAAAATGGCGTATAATGATTTGAGAGCAACGAAGCCATTCGGCTCTAAACTGATTAAAGTAACGACAAAACCCAAAGATAATATTCAGAAGTTTATTTGTAGCTGCAGCCAAGGATACATCCAGCTAAGATAAAATGTAAAACATGATGAATGCTGTGGTTATGTTATAGCCATACTGTATGTCAGTCTCTCTCTGTCTATCTGTCTGTATGGAACAGGACATTCATCATAATTAATTGAATAATTATGTTTATCAACCTTTCAGAAATTAGACTTGTGCTGTCAGTCCACATCTTTATAAGCATGATAAGCTTTTTATAAATAGCTCTATAAAAACTGGGAGTGCCATTCCGTTTTAGCTGAATGCTAACTATGTGCTAATTACATGTATAGAAATCCAGTGCGCATTGTAAAATGCATAAGACAAGAATTACAATAGGTGAAAAAAAGGAAATTGCCTGGGAAATGCCTCAGGCCTCAAATTGTGAAGACTGCACGTGTATCCTAGGAGATGCTGTGGCCCAATATATCTGAATGCTGTTGCCGTACGGTCGTTTAGAAAATTGCAATGATCGTTCGGAAACCAAAGGCACCACGGTCATTGGTCACGAGGCTAAGTGGTCGTTAGCGTGGACTCGGCCGTCGTGCCTGACTGAGCCCACACGCGTAAGCCTGAGCTGGATAGTGGGATGTGGAACGGTCCCGCCTGGTTCAGTGCACGCTACTGTAGCTAGATGTGCGTGCTGTGATGCATTGTGGGAGATAAAAGAAGAACAATGCGGCCAATCCTAAAGATGGAAGGATACTTGTATTAAAGGCAGAAACTCAGAAATTTTAAGACCAGGCTTGACACTATCTAAATGTTAAATGGTTGCCATTTATTTAGCGCCTTTATCCAAAACGCTGTACAATTGATGCTTCTCATTCACCCATTCACACACCAACGGCGATTGGCTGCCATGCAAGGCACCAACCAGCTCCTGAGGAGGATTTGGGGGTTAGGTGTCAAGGTCAGAGACACTTCAACACACCCAGGGCGGGGGATCGAACCGGCAACCCTCCGACTGCCAGACCACTGCTCTTACCACCTGAGCCAATGTCGCCCTCATTAAACTGCGGTAAACCAAGGTAAACCGAGGTAGTTAAACTGAGCACAAGGTACACTTTAATGGTTGGGCATCGTTGGACTGATTGGCCTGTTCGTTCATCAAGTTTCGTTATGTTTTGTTATGCTTATGTAATGTAGTAAGTGGTCTGGAATGGTGACTCTTGACACAACAGTTTTCCTGAAACTTTTCCAAACTTTTGCCCTTGCTGAAATCGGGAGTGCACTCTGGGAAATCCCGGTGAGCTGTGTCCAAATAAAACGCCTGTTAAAGTAATCGCTGGAATGCCGAAACCAAGGCAAGCCATTATAAACAATGAGTTCCGGGCATTTACCTATGCTCACGGTGAAAGGGTTAGTACGCCAGAGGTTGCATGTATTTCAGATAGTTCTGAAGAAGTCTGTACAGACCATATTTGATAAAGCATATTTCTTATTCATTCATTTTATTTAATTGAAGCCAATAACAAAGACTTACTATCAAAAACATCCTGGTCAGCAGTCTGGGAATTGAAAATATAATGACGCTGACCATAACTTTCATTAAAAGGCTTTGAAGTTAGTGACGTTCTCCTAGCAAAGCTTTCAAAGAATGTGTTTACCAAAAGGGTTTTATGACTGTTTTAAGTATGGAGAAACAATTTATTTACTAAAGAGTACCTTCATTTTGAGAAGCTGTTACATCAATGGTATTTGGCAGACGCTCTTATTCAGAGCAACATACAGTTGATTAGACTAAGCAGGAGAGAATCCTCCCCTGGAGCAATGCAGGGTTAAGGGCCTTGCTCAAGGGCCCAACGGCTGTGCGGATCTTATTGTGGCTACACTGTGGATCGAACCACCGACCTTACGGTTCCCAGTCATTTACCTTAACCACTACGCTACAGGCCCCTCGACTTCCCCCCCATGAAACCCCCAAATATAGATGAAAGCCTTTAACTGGAAAATTGTACAAGTAGTTGTTGCCTCTCATTCCCCCATCGGCAATTTGGTCCAACGTTTGCTGGTCTGGTTCAGTTTCAAAACCCCAGCCACCCTCAAAATGAATTCCTGGCTACGCCACTGCATAAGACTCCACAAAACGGCAGTTCCTTTTTAAAATAAATGGCAGTAAGTGCATCTGCCGTCGGCCTGTGCTGGTTAAGACCGATTACCTCAGCACATTTGCCTGCACGGAGCGTGCTAAGCTGCGGCCAAGAGCTGGAAGGCGAATAACGGGGGGGGGGGAGCGGCGTGTCGAAAGAAAATGGAGCACAAATCCACTCACTCTGCAGGACCCACAGAGAAGGCATCCCCCCACAGAGGACCGAGGGGGATTACTGTCCCAGTCCCCTCCTCAAAATAACTCACTAATCCCCTTAAAAAAACTGTGGTGAACGTATAAAATATGCCTCATTTTTTAAAATATGTTTTAGGAAATCTTGTATTTTCTATGGTGTTTTATTATAATTATAGGGGGGGACAGGAGAGATGGGAATACACCACACTCATACCTACACACACACTATTCACTCACACACTCATACCTACACACACTATTCACTCACACACTCATACCTGCACACACACTATTCACTCACACACTCATACCTGCACACACACTATTCACTCACACACTCATACCTACACACACACACCATTCACTCACACACTCATACCTACACAC
Organism: Conger conger; assembly: GCF_963514075.1. Lineage (NCBI taxonomy): Eukaryota > Metazoa > Chordata > Actinopteri > Anguilliformes > Congridae > Conger > Conger conger. The sequence goes on along the minus strand of NC_083771.1, from coordinate 44,966,653 downwards.
ACACACACCACTCACACATGTATAACCGTGAGGACAATGACAATCGAAATCTGCTCGAAACAGCAGGTAAATCATTGGCTCTGATTGAATCATCGGATCTGCACCAGTTCTGGCCCGGAGTCACTGGCTGGCTGGGATTTTATCATTTTCTTTGGCTGTATGATTTTCAGAAAGCCCATTACATAAACGACTCACTCTGGACAGTGCTGAGAAGCTGAATGATAACCACCGAATGAGAATCTCCACGAGCAAGCGTTGTGATACAGTGCGGCAGACAGACCTGAATACAAACTACCCAATTCCAATCCAAAGCGGCTTCTCATTCTTTTATTGCTTTTTTTTTTTTTCTTTTCGTTTTGTTCTTCTTTTATTACTTTTTAAACTTCTGTTTTGCTCTAACCTTGTCTGGGAGGGAAAAGCAGAGTCTGCTTACAGAGGCCCCGGTGGGTTTCATGCTCTAGATGACTCGGTGAGTCACACAGTCATGGCACAGGGGCTGACCCGCATGTAAGGTGTGTGGGTGAGTGACATTTAACTCTGTGGTATTTGCATAGGTAGATGACTTTAATATCGCGCTCCGCTCCGTTTTTTTCAGTGCTTCCTGTCGATTGCGGAATGCCGCCGTTTTGAGGCTTAGGCAAGCGAAATGCCATTCGGGGTTCCGTGTGTGTGTGTGTGTGTGGGGGGGGTGCAGTGGTTTGACAGCACGCAACGCGTGTCACACGCACCCCACCTTCATACAACCCCACCCCCCCCCCCCCCCCTAGCTCATTGACACCGTCCCACCCTCAATCATTTTTATCCCAGCGCAACTTCAGGTTTGATCCTCTTTCCACAGGTTACATTGCAAAACAAAAGGTTTAAAAAGTTTTAGTCTTGTATTGAGATGAGACTTTCCATTACTGGCATTTGGCAGGCGCTCTTATCCAGTGCGACGTACGTCAAAGTGCAAAGTGCATACCTATAACCAGGGACAAGTGCGCTGAAAGACCCTAGAGCAGTGGTCTCCAACCCTGGTCCTGGAGAGCTACAGGGTCTGCTGGTTTTCCTTGTTACCCAGCAATTAACTGTAATCAACTGCTCTAACTGATTAATTAACTCACCTCACCTGGTTACTTGGGTCTGAACAGGTGCTGATTTTAAAGTGAAAACAAAAACCAGCAGACCCAGTAGCTCTCCAGGACCAGGGTTGGAGACCCCTGCCCTAGAGGGAAGAACAGTTTCAAGTGTTTGAGTACAACAAAGTTTGGGGCTAAGACCTATTTGATTAATCGATTATATTTATATTTAAAACTGTTTTTATACAGCACAACGCAATAGAATGATATATCTTGTGCTTTTAACCTATGGAAGAACCTATGCACACCTATGTAAGTCGCTTTGGTTTAAAAGCATCTGTCAAATCACTAAAATGTAAATGTAGATATACACTTCCATATGAAAAATAAACAGCTTACATCGCCAAAACAAAACTAGCAAAAATATAATTCTGGCGGCCAGTTTCACAGACAAAGATTAAGCATAGTCCTGGACTAAATTCTCACTTGAGAAGCTCACAAAACTCTGTTTAGTCCAAGGCTAAGTGGGGGTTGGGGTGTTGGTGCTACAGATAGGCTTCTCTGTGAAACAGGCCAGTGAACTGTAAGATTCATCATTACCAGCAGGAGCCTGTATCCTCACACGTGTGCGTGTGTGTGTGTGTGTGTGTGTGTGTGTGCATGCGTGCGTGCATGTGTGTGTAGGGTTGACTTGGGTTCAGGGAGGGAGAGGGGGAGAGAGGGGGGAAGGGAGAGGGAGAGAGAGAGGGAGAGGGGGAGAGAGAGGGAGAGGGGGAGAGACAGGGAGGGAGGGAGAGAGGGAGGGGGAGAGAGAGAGGAGAGAGAGGGGGAAAAACAGGGAGGGAGGGAGAGGGGAAGGGAGAGGGAGAGAGAGAGAGGGAGGGAGAGGGAGAGAGGGAGAGAGGGAGAGGGGGAGAGGGGAAGGGAGAGGGAGAGAGAGAGAGAGGGGGAGGGGGAGGGGAAGGGGGAAGGGAGAGGGAGAGAGAGGGAGGGAGAGGGGGAGAGGGGAAGGGAGAGGGAGAGAGAGAGAGAGAGGGGGAGAGAGGGGGAGAGGGGAAGGGAGAGGGAGAGAGAGCGTTTTCCTGCCGTACCTCCCTGTGGCCACACGCCCGCCAGGTCATTTTCTCGCCCTGCCATGAAGCGACGTGTCGGGGTGGAGTGTTTGTCCTGGGCGTTCCCTCTTCCCCCGCGGACACTTTCCTAGGAAGCTGGACAAGGCCAGGTGGGGGGGGGGGGGGGATGAATGTTCACCTCGTAACACCACCCTGTAGGTTGTAGCTTAGTCATTTCTTCGGCTGTTTTCTCAGCAGATAAGCTGCCAGAAGGAAACGTGCTGCCCTTAGTAATGCGGGGGCATCTTTACCGTAAAGGTGAAACTGCTCATTCGATTCCTGGGGCTCTCGGCCAATGGAAACAAAGCTTTTCCGGGCTGCAGTTGCCATCTCTGAGAGATGGCTGAGAAACGGTAAACTCCCTTCGTCAGGCTAGGTGCAATTTTTACAGACGCCTGCTTCACGGAAAAGTCGAGTACACTACTCTGTACAGCGGTTGGGACAAAGAACAAAAGTGTGCATTCAGAAATCTGTGCTTTCATTGCAGCATATGCGTTTGGAATAGGTACGCTTAGATTTGTTGTGCACTGACGGAGGCAAACCCCCAACAAATAAAATCAAAATGGTCAAATGCGTGGGCAATTCACACGTGTCAAAGAACATTTATAATGCAGTCCGTGTGGATTCTTCTTGTACATACAATTTTTTAAATAAAAAATAGAATAGACTCCTGTACGGTTCTGCTGACCAGAATGCAGCGGCTCCCCTGGTCTGTAATCTGTGTAAATTCACACGAGCCACACATTTTTACATTTACATTTTACATTTTAGTCATTTGGCAGACGCTTTTAATCCAAAGAGGTTCTACCATGTCAAAGCATCACATCCAGAAACTAGGAAAATACACAGGAAATGCTGTTCTAAACATAGTTGTTATCAGAAGTGGTTTTTTTTTGGTTTTTTTGGGGGGGGTTAGACAAGGATAGGGATATCAGAAAGGAGGGGCAGGGGAAATCAGGAGGGAGGACTAAGGTAGAGTTTGAAAAGGTGGGTTTTGAGTCTGCGTCGAAATAGGGGGAGGGATTCTGCTGTTCTGACAGTGGTAGGCAAGTCATTCCACCACTGAGCTTTCACCAGCTTCCACACCTTCACCAGCTTCCGGTGACTGTTGGCATTAAATTCAGATTACTCACACACGGGCACGCTGAGCTATGTGTGGTACCTGTGTTCAGACCATGATCACACCCAAAAACCCCAACCAGACCTCTCCGCTCACAATCTGACTGACAGTCTCCCCAAGCTCTCAGCAGCTGTGTGACTATGGTTGTAATTGTGTTCGCTTACCTGCTAAATTTAACAGGGCAAACAAGCTCTTTTGAGGGTCACTTTGGCTAAAAGCATCCGCTAGATGACTAAATTGTACATTATAATGATACCATGCAGATTTTGCTGAGGGTTCCTTTGAAGTGGGGTTTTTTACAGCACTTTTATTACCTGTGAATGGTGGCGTGACCTTTGTCGTAAGCATACATAAACATTGTTAGCAATGTGTTACAACTGACTTAACATTATGAACACGTAGCATATGTGTATTAAAACTGCATATGAACACCATTTTAGTTTTAGCTGGTTCGTGGTTGTAAGCTTGTGTATGGCACTGGCTATGATGCACTGCTCGGTACGTATGAACGTAGTATGAATACAACATTAGTCCCAGAAACATATTTCACAGACTGTATGTGTGACGAAAGTAGTTTTTTGGACGGAATTGCATCCAACCATAGAAGCCGCAGACATGTTTGAGATTACCTAATCAGTATCTGAGGAGGAATCCAGGGTTACCTGCCACATCGGTAAAATGGCTCCCTTAAGCCCAGTCTCCACCAAACAGCCGAAAGAGACGATAAGGTTTTCGAACGTCTTTAGAAGAAAGTTTTATCGGTTTTTTAAACTGTCCAGTTTTTGAACTGCTCTCGGCAATTGGCGTTTTGAAAAGTGAGCAGGTCAAGTCTTAAACCCGGTGTTTTAGAAACAATTCGTTATTTAACGTTACAGTTAACTCAGGTCGTCATGGAAACAGTTTTGGTGTCAAGTTCGTTCTCGCGGTCGTTTTGAGATTTAAACACGGCGTTTCACGATTTCTCTAGTCTTGTCTCGTCTCGTCTCGGCTGTTTGGTGGAGACTTAGTTTTAGGAATATTCTTCAAATCTGTAAACCTTATTCAACTCTGTGTTAGTAGAGTGGAGTAAAAATCACAGTCTTACACCAGAAACCTTCCTCTGCCTTTATACTTCAGAACGAACACAGCTTCCGTACAATGCGGGGTTTGCGGTGTTGTTTAGTTTAGCTGCGTGCGTGAGATTTTCGGGTTCCAGACCTGTGTCCGCGCACGGGTGTGTGTGTGTGTGTGTGTGTGTGCGCGCTGTGTACAGGCGCTAGGAGGGTGTAGCTCACACACGTCGCTGTCACCGGCCTTTGCTGAACCCACACTGTTTTCTTTCCGGTAGTCGCAGCCAGCGCATTGTGTTCTTCGCAAGTGTTTATCCGTATGCTCTCCACTGGCTGGACAGGGCCCAGAATACACGACCGTGAAATAATCCGCTCCCAGCCCACGCAGGAAAAACATGTCAAATATACTTTTCAGTCTATGCAAAATATAAAAAAATGGTGCTAAAGTATAAACAATTGTCACCAACCAAGCAAATGTTAGAAAATCTGACCCCTATGTACAGAAAAAAGATTTTAAGGTGCTGAAAACTTCAGTGCAGTCCTGAAGATGCAGTTACGAGACTTCCTCAAGTTTGTCAAAAACGTTATTTCATTAATGGAAGACAATCGATGCTTTTCTTGAGAGCAAATGAGAATATTTAGCCCAGACAAAATGTGTTTGGACCAACTAAATGTGTCATGTCTCAGTGTGTTGTTTAGTTATCTGACTTTGAAGCTGCTTATATTCATTCCTAAATACACGCATACACTATATCTAAAAATATTTCATACACATCATTCAAGGTCCAAATATTATGAACCGCAACTGCTGTTGCATCATGGCCTAAAACAAACACTCTCTATGTGTGTTTGGTTTCATAAAAGTATCTGGGTCAAATCAATCTGTAATATAGTGTTTTCTGCGTCATGGAACTTGCCTGAAAAAGCTTTCATGCTTTCGACGTACAACAAAGTGCATACCCATAACCAGGGATAAGTTTGCTGAAAGACCCTAGAGGGAAGTACAATTTCAACTGCTACCTGTACAACAAAGATAAGGACAAGGGCCATTTTTTTTTTTTTTTTTTTTTTTTTTTTTAACAAACAAACAAACAAACAAACAGAGCAAAAGTGACCAAAGTTAACTATCCAAACACTAGAGTCTGCACGTCACGTGGTAAAAAACGGAATTGGTAAAATGCATTCTTCTGCTATACACACACATGACGCAACAGTGCTAAAATCCCATTTTTATTTCTCCCCATTCTCATTGGTACCGTTACAGCCCGCTATGTTGTGGTATGGCCATACACACCCATCTATTTGTGCTTGTTTTTTTTCATTATCTTTCTTTCCCTGGATTCAATTTTGGGATAATGTTATAGGCATCGCTGCGATTAGACAGTTTATCTGGTTTCATCACACCTGTAGCTTTTGTTGACTTGACTTGAATTGAATAATCTGTGGTTTTATCGACTGCTCCTTTCTGTATTTCTGTGTGTTTTACCGTACTGCTTGCATCTCCTGGCCAGGGCTCCCTTGAAAAACAGACTGAAATCTCAACGGAACTCACCTGGTAAAATAAAAGATAAAATATCCGGTTCAAATCTGGTCAAACCTGCATTCCCGAGTTACACCGCTGTTCTACACTTCATCACACTGGATAAGAACATCAATGTAACGCAATTGGACTAGTGACCGTGAGTGTGCGACATTACTAGAGAGGGAATGCTGGTTAGCAACACAACCGAGAGCTCTGACACGCCAGCACACACAGTGGTAGGGAAATGCCGAATGGCCTGTTCTCGTCCGTATGTTAAATTATGTTATGATCATTAACATGTGACAATATAAGCAAAACTAGTTCCAATACCTTCCTTCTGCTCTGTAATGTGTGTGGCTTGTGTGCATATGCAGTATATGCGTGTGTGTGTGTGTGTGTGTGTGTGTCTGCATGCGGGCCTGTTTGTGTTCATATATACTTCATGTGTGTGCGTGTACATGTGTTTGTACGTATGTACTGTGTACAGATAAGTGTATGTATACAGGCGTAAACACACTGGGTGTAGTGAAACCTTTGAACAGGCTGAGGCCTTGCCTTGAGGAAGTAAGGCGGGGCAGACTCTGATGATTGGCAGGTTGGCTCTGGGTTATGAGAGTAGTCCATCCCAGCGGGCGTGTCTGGTCTGTCACCCCATCCCCCCCCCCATCCCCGCCCCAACCTGAACCCCCCTTCCTCCGGGCTCTGGGCACTTACAGGCAGATGTGCAGGAAGACTCTGTTTCCCCACTACACGCAAGTACCTCCAGCTGGGAGGGGTGTGTGGGGGGGGTCAGGGGTGGAGCTAAGGGGGGGGGGGGTATAACTGGGAAAACTAGGGTCCGAGGGCCCTCTAGAGGCGGGGTTTATATGTATTTGTCTCTCAAATTTGTCTATTGTCTCCCTGCACAAATCATTTTTGATCCATCCCTGGGCTGTGGGGGGTGTTGCCTCTGGCCCCCCGCCTCTATCTACCCTAGTTTAAATATATATTCAGGGGTTCTACATTAGAAGAGATTGGACATAGCTCTTCAATAATTGGCGAAAATGTCTTTGCTCCACAGCCCATTGTTTCATTGTAGTTCCACCCTTCATAGGAATCCCGGCCCTGTGAAGCTCTCTCCTTATCATTCTTTTCAATGCTGCAAAATATAATTTTATTGGCGTATATAAGCAAGAAATCTATACATCATGCCTTACTTTGCTTAATTGAACACAGTATATTAGTGCACTCTTAATAGACACAGCATTGAGCATACAGGAATGTATTTTATATTAACGAGAGCACTGATTTAAAAAAATTGCTCTTGGTAAGGATGCCTTCCAGTATGTAATGTACAGGTTTAGTGGCATGAGTGAGTCAATGTCAATGTATTATGAACCAGGTTATAATGCTTAAAATGCACAACATCTTTATCTCGCTCCACAATCTCCTTTCCTTTCCAGCTTGGCTATTTCTGAAACGATGAGGATATTTTTATTTTGCGTCCGTGCGCATTTTTCTGCAAGCGTTGTCCTCCGTTTCCGTTGGGTTATAGCTGTCTTTGTTTTTTTTTTTTGTGTGTTTTTTTTTTTTGACACTGACAGTGACTCGGCGAACTCCTCACGTCGGTTCCAGAAGGTTCCCACGTCTTCTCCCTCCCTGGTTCTTCTGGCTATTGTCTCGCTCAGCAGACCCGTTAGGCAGCAGAGCTTTTCCCACGGTGTCGCGCTAGATGAAGATAAACACTGGGAGGGGCTACACAGAAGGGCTAGTCAGGATTGCTGACTTACACACTTCATAAGGGGTTCATAAGCGCAAGAGGAAGAATGATGTAATTTCTATGGTAAATGCACAGTGAAATAATGTGTAGAAATCTGAACAGCTTAGCTGCGTGTGTGAGATTTTCGGGTTCCAGACCTACGTCAGCACGCACGGGAGTGTGGGGTGTGTGTGTGAATAGTGTTTAGCATGCTGCTAGCTGTACTATGCTGTTCAAGCATTAGCTCATGCTGTGTTTAGCATGCTGCTAGCTGCACTACGCTGTTCAAGCATTAGCTCATACTGTGTTTAGCATGCTGCTAGCTGCACTACGCTGTTCAAGCATTAGCTCATACTGTGTTTAGCATGCTGCTAGCTGCACTACGCTGTTCAAGCATTAGCTCATGCTGTGTTTAGCATGCTGCTAGCTGCACTATGGTGTTCAAGCATTAGCTCATGCTGTGTTTAGCATGCTGCTAGCTGCACTATGGTGTTCAAGCATTAGCTCATGCTGTGTTTAGCATGCTGCTAGCTGCACTATGCTCTTCAAGCATTAGCTCATGCTATGTTTAGCATGCTGCTAGCTGCACAATGCTGTTCAAGCATTAGCTCATGCTGTGTTTAGCATGCTGCTAGCTGCACTACGCTGTTCAAGCATTAGCTCATGCTGTGTTTAGCATGCTGCTAGCTGCACTACGCTGTTCAAGCATTAGCTCATGCTGTGTTTAGCATGCTGCTAGCTGCACTAGGCCGTAATCATCTGCGGTTTTGAAGTCATGTTTCTTCCCAAGTTTATGTTATCAGCCAGGCCCAGGCAGGATCTTTACGCAGACAGTCTTTCCTTTCGCTATCTTTAGAAGGCTGGTACAGTTAGAAAACTCTGCAGGTTTCCCTGAGAATGTTCAACAAAACATTACTCTAACCTTAAGGTGCAGTCATTGCGAAAGATGTGAAAATATTTGTGAAAATCTTACAAAATATCACCAGGTCTGGTCTGGTATACACTGCAAAGAGTGTATAACCGTTAGCTAACTTTGAAATTAAACACTGTTTGTACTGAAGTTGTACATCCATCAGGCTGAAATTATCACGATTACGTTTGTCGGCAGGTATGCAGACGCCAAAGTAATTTGAGGGTAGGTTAGAGGAGTGGGACCGGTTCTTTTGGCTGAACCCCGTCCTGGCTCCAACCACCACAGCTGGGTTCATGCTGAGGTAAGCAGATGAGAGGTTTCCTGGGGTTGGGGTTCGAGAAGGCTCTGAGGATGAGGGGATATCCTGGAAGGGGAGAAGAGGGAGGGGGGTGGGGAGGGGGGGTTAGGAGGGATGGGAGCGCAGGGGGAACTTCCTCTCAGAGGACCCTTGGAGGAGGGGGACACGGAGAACAATGCTGTGAAATTCTGCCAACACCCAGGTCCGCCCGTGCGCACCCCGTCCATCAGCGGGGAGAGGCGCGTGATCCGGCACGTCCCCCCCGGCCTGTATAGGAACCCCGTTTGTTTAACGCAGGGGCCTGAGGGGCATGGCGGGGGGGTTGGCGGTCACGTTTTAATTCGTACCCCATTCCCCCACCGAGTACGCCCCTGTAGCAAGCGTCAACTTCCCGAACAACTTTGTTTAAAACATACCCGATGACTCTTGACGATCTAGCAGAGCAAGGGATTGTTGGGGTATCTTTCCAGGGATTCTTTGTGCTGCCCCCAGTTGGCACCGGGGAGGAGGTCTGACCTGGCATTCGGCCTTCCTGTACGCCCCACGAGCAGCTAGCCAAAGCACTCCATCGTGAGAACGGCGTTTTTGTTTAGAGTATAGTGTCCTGGTAGAGGACAGCTGACAACGATGCTCTGCTTTGTCGTATCCAGGGCCCTGGAGGGCAGTCTACATTGGCAGGTTTTCATTGGCATCACCAATCACCAATTTTGGTTCCCGATAATGTGTTTTTTGGCATGTGATTCCAGTTGTAAAGAGGCTATTTTTTTTATTTTATTACATTATAGACTCACAGGCTGAGTTTGGTCATAAAGTGTGGACACTTCGTAATTAAAACAAAATCGATACGCGGAATCTAAGATAAATAATGAATCACTTGATCATATAGTTAAAGTTAACTTGTTTTCAGCTATTTTATTCACTCAAAATAATAATTTGATATTTAGCTGAGGCTTTAATCCAAAGCGACTTAGAGTTTGTTAAACTAAGCAGGGGACAGTTCACCCTGGAGAAATTCAGGGTTAAGGGCCTTGCTCAAGGGCCCAAAAGCTGTGTTAATGTTACCGTGGCTACACCGGCGCTTGAACCACAAACCTTCCGGGTCCCAAGCCTACAGGCTACCCCACGACAAAAACCAGCAAACTCAAAGCTCGCCCAGGCCTGCCTTTAAGCACTGCTGTATTAGTTAATGTGTTTGTTTAGATACTGAGATTATTTATCTCCATAATGTAACGTATAAAACATTATACTGTGAGCAACGTATTTATATTTCAGGAATGTGCGGGGATCTCTCTCCACTCCCTCCCAAGGACGCTTAACAGTGACGCCAGTTGTTAATGACATGCGATTGCATTGCCGACAGAGGTTAAAGCAAATTAGCCGAGTGTAATGAGTTGCTATTATGGGCAGGGCTGGTTTGGCATTGCAGGCACAATGCCCCAGGCAAACTACAGTTAAAATTAATGCAAATGAAGTGACATTTATACATAGTCTCTTTCTTCTTAATGATATTGCAAACAGTTTATTTTGTAAAGCCTATTGTTTGGCCTATGTCTCCAATGCCTTTTTTTTTTCTTTTTTTTTCAACCTCATACATTCCTTGACATCATTAATACAACTCTGGCCCGCCTGTTGACAAATGCCTCGAAAAGTAATCAAAGGCTTAGAATCAAGACTAAATACTGAACGCTCTCATTCCTGAGAGGACGTGACGGATCACTCCTAACTAATCAGAAACACCTGTGGAGCCATTTGTCCCAAATGTTATGGTGCCCTGAAATAGGGGGAATATGTACAAAAAATGCTGTAATTTCTACATGGTGAACCCAAAATGTGGGTTTTACTCAGTGCAGTTATTCGGCTAACTCAGTAATCCTGCTCTGTGGGTTTTACTCAGTGCAGGTATCCAGCTATCTCAGTAATCCTGCTCTGTGGGTTTTATTCAGCGTGCAGTTATTCGGCTAACTCAGTAATCCTGCTCTGTGGGTTTTACTCAGTGCAGTTATCCGGCTAAATCAGTAATCCTGCTCTGTGGGTTTTACTGACTGTGCAGTTATCTGGCTAACTCAGTAATCCTGCTCTGTGGGTTTTACTCAGTGCAGTTATCTGGCTAACTCAGTAATCCTGCTCTGTGGGTTTTACTCAGTGCAGTTATCTGGCTAACTCAGTAATCCTGCTTTGTGGGTTTTACTCAGTGCAGTTATCTGGCTAACTCAGTAATCCTGCTCTGTGGGTTTTACTCAGTGCAGTTATCTGGCTAACTCAGTAATCCTGCTCTGTGGGTTTTACTCAGTGCAGTTATCTGGCTAACTCAGTAATCCTGCTTTGTGGGTTTTACTCAGTGCAGTTATCCGGCTAACTCAGTAATCCTGCTCTGTGGGTTTTACTCAGTGCAGTTATCTGGCTAACTCAGTATCCTGCTCTGTGGGTTTTACTCAGTGCAGTTATCTGGCTAACTCAGTAACCCTGCTCTGTGGGTTTTACTCAGTGCAGTTATCTGGCTAACTCAGTAATCCTGCTTTGTGGGTTTTACTCAGTGCAGTTATCTGGCTAACTCAGTAATCCTGCTCTGTGGGTTTTACTCAGTGCAGTTATCTGGCTAACTCAGTAATCCTGCTTTGTGGGTTTTACTCAGTGCAGTTATCTGGCTAACTCAGTAATCCTGCTCTGTGGGTTTTACTCAGTGCAGTTATCTGGCTAACTCAGTAATCCTGCTTTGTGGGTATTACTCAGTGCAGTTATCTGGCTAGCTCAGTAATCCTGCTTTGTGAAACAGGCTCCTCATCAGGATTTTATTCAGGCCAGTTCGGCACAACTGACAATTCTGCACTTTACTTGGACAAAGTGCAAGCAGAACCATATCTTCTACATTATATTAAATTATGTTACATTACTTTACATTATTGGCACTTGGCAGGGACTCTCATCCAGAAAGACCAGTGTTTACCATCAGGTTTATTACATTATTACATTACATTAGTGGCATTTGGCAGACACTCTTATCCAGAGCGATGTACAACAAAGTACAAAGTGCATACCCATAACCAGGGATAAGTGCGCTGAAAGACCCAAGAGGGAAGCACAATTTCAAGTGCTAAGAGTACAACAAAGATGAGGACTTGGGCCTATTTGATTAATCTGACAATGGATTATATCTAAAACTGTTTTTTATACAGCACAATGCAATAGAATGATTTGCGCTTATGTAAGAACAATAAACAGCTCACACAGCCAAACAAAAGTAGCAAAAATACCATCTTAGTGAACAGAAGTTATTACACTGATGATAATGAGAACTGAAAAATAGCAACTACCAATTCATATATAGAATAGAAAAGTATGATAATATGTATAGAAAAGTATGATAGTACCAAAGTAGATTCCTGCAGTTGTACAGTGTGCAGTATTTTTTAAGAAGCCAACCTTCCATTTTTACAGAAGTAAATTCTTGCAAGTAACTACCAGCAATTCCAAAAGGTATATTTATGAAGCTGAATGATGGTTTCATTTTCATTTACCACAAATTAAACCAAAAACTGCTGCTCTGCTTAATGCCAGTGAAGCCAGTGAACTGAATTCTACATTAAAACCGGCTCTTTAAAGTGAGTCATATCCTATC